>NC_080732.1:894853-929853 GCF_019097595.1 Hemibagrus wyckioides
CACACAGACACACAGATCACACAGACACACAGATCACACAGACACACAGATCACACAGACACACAGACACACAGATCACACAGATCACACAGACACACAGATCACACAGACACACAGATCACACAGATCACACAGACACACAGACACACAGACACACAGATCACACAGATCACACAGACACACAGACACACAGATCACACAGACACACAGACACACAGACACACAGACACACAGATCACACAGACACACAGACACACAGATCACACAGACACACAGACACACAGATCACACAGACACACAGATCACACAGATCACACAGATCACACAGATCACACAGACACACAGACACACAGACACACAGATCACACAGACACACAGATCACACAGACACACAGATCACACAGATCACACAGATCACACAGACACACAGATCACACAGACACACAGATCACACAGACACACAGATCACACAGACACACAGACACACAGACACACAGATCACACAGACACACAGACACACAGATCACACAGACACACAGATCACACAGACACACAGATCACACAGACACACAGATCACACAGACACACAGATCACACAGACACACAGACACACAGATCACACAGATCACACAGACACACAGACACACAGATCACACAGACACACAGATCACACAGACACACAGATCACACAGACACACAGATCACACAGACACACAGATCACACAGACACACAGACACACAGACACACAGACACACAGATCACACAGACACACAGATCACACAGACACACAGACACACAGACACACAGACACACAGACACACAGATCACACAGATCACACAGATCACACAGACACACAGACACACAGACACACAGACACACAGACACACAGACACACAGATCACACAGACACACAGACACACAGATCACACAGACACACAGATCACACAGATCACACAGACACACAGATCACACAGATCACACAGACACACAGATCACACAGACACACAGACACACAGACACACAGACACACAGATCACACAGATCACACAGACACACAGATCACACAGACACACAGATCACACAGACACACAGATCACACAGATCACACAGACACACAGACACACAGATCACACAGACACACAGATCACACAGACACACAGATCACACAGACACACAGATCACACAGACACACAGACACACAGATCACACAGACACACAGATCACACAGACACACAGATCACACAGACACACAGACACACAGATCACACAGATCACACAGACACACAGACACACAGATCACACAGACACACAGATCACACAGACACACAGACACACAGATCACACAGACACACAGATCACACAGATCACACAGATCACACAGATCACACAGATCACACAGACACACAGATCACACAGACACACAGACACACAGACACACAGACACACAGAACACACAGATCACACAGATCACACAGACACACAGACACACAGACACACAGATCACACAGATCACACAGACACACAGATCACACAGACACACAGATCACACAGACACACAGATCACACAGACACACAGATCACACAGACACACAGACACACAGATCACACAGACACACAGATCACACAGATCACACAGACACACAGACACACAGACACACAGACACACAGATCACACAGATCACACAGATCACACAGACACACAGACACACAGATCACACAGACACACAGATCACACAGACACACAGATCACACAGACACACAGATCACACAGATCACACAGATCACACAGACACACAGACACACAGACACACAGATCACACAGACACACAGACACACAGATCACACAGACACACAGATCACACAGACACACAGATCACACAGACACACAGACACACAGACACACAGATCACACAGACACACAGATCACACAGACACACAGACACACAGATCACACAGATCACACAGATCACACAGATCACACAGATCACACAGACACACAGATCACACAGACACACAGACACACAGATCACACAGACACACAGACACACAGACACACAGATCACACAGACACACAGACACACAGATCACACAGACACACAGACACACAGATCACACAGATCACACAGATCACACAGATCACACAGACACACAGATCACACAGACACACAGATCACACAGACACACAGACACACAGATCACACAGATCACACAGACACACAGACACACAGATCACACAGACACACAGACACACAGATCACACAGACACACAGATCACACAGACACACAGATCACACAGACACACAGATCACACAGATCACACAGACACACAGACACACAGATCACACAGATCACACAGATCACACAGACACACAGATCACACAGACACACAGACACACAGATCACACAGACACACAGATCACACAGACACACAGATCACACAGACACACAGATCACACAGACACACAGATCACACAGATCACACAGATCACACAGACACACAGATCACACAGACACACAGATCACACAGACACACAGACACACAGATCACACAGATCACACAGACACACAGATCACACAGACACACAGATCACACAGACACACAGATCACACAGATCACACAGATCACACAGACACACAGATCACACAGATCACACAGACACACAGACACACAGACACACAGATCACACAGATCACACAGACACACAGATCACACAGACACACAGATCACACAGATCACACAGATCACACAGACACACAGATCACACAGACACACAGACACACAGATCACACAGACACACAGATCACACAGACACACAGATCACACAGATCACACAGACACACAGACACACAGATCACACAGATCACACAGATCACACAGATCACACAGACACACAGATCACACAGACACACAGATCACACAGACACACAGATCACACAGACACACAGATCACACAGACACACAGATCACACAGATCACACAGACACACAGACACACAGATCACACAGATCACACAGATCACACAGACACACAGATCACACAGACACACAGATCACACAGACACACAGATCACACAGACACACAGACACACAGACACACAGATCACACAGATCACACAGACACACAGACACACAGACACACAGATCACACAGACACACAGATCACACAGATCACACAGATCACACAGATCACACAGACACACAGATCACACAGACACACAGATCACACAGACACACAGACACACAGATCACACAGATCACACAGACACACAGACACACAGATCACACAGACACACAGATCACACAGACACACAGATCACACAGACACACAGATCACACAGATCACACAGACACACAGATCACACAGACACACAGACACACAGATCACACAGATCACACAGACACACAGATCACACAGACACACAGATCACACAGACACACAGACACACAGATCACACAGACACACAGATCACACAGACACACAGATCACACAGACACACAGATCACACAGACACACAGACACACAGATCACACAGATCACACAGACACACAGATCACACAGACACACAGATCACACAGATCACACAGACACACAGATCACACAGACACACAGACACACAGACACACAGACACACAGATCACACAGACACACAGATCACACAGACACACAGACACACAGACACACAGATCACACAGACACACAGATCACACAGACACACAGACACACAGATCACACAGATCACACAGACACACAGACACACAGATCACACAGACACACAGACACACAGATCACACAGACACACAGACACAGATCACACAGACACACAGACACACAGATCACACAGACACACAGACACACAGATCACACAGACACACAGATCACACAGACACACAGATCACACAGACACACAGACACACAGATCACACAGACACACAGATCACACAGACACACAGATCACACAGACACACAGACACACAGATCACACAGATCACACAGATCACACAGATCACACAGACACACAGATCACACAGACACACAGATCACACAGACACACAGACACACAGACACACAGACACACAGATCACACAGACACACAGATCACACAGACACACAGACACACAGATCACACAGATCACACAGACACACAGACACACAGATCACACAGACACACAGACACACAGATCACACAGATCACACAGACACACAGATCACACAGATCACACAGACACACAGATCACACAGACACACAGATCACACAGACACACAGATCACACAGACACACAGATCACACAGATCACACAGACACACAGATCACACAGATCACACAGACACACAGACACACAGATCACACAGACACACAGACACACAGACACACAGATCACACAGATCACACAGACACACAGATCACACAGATCACACAGACACACAGATCACACAGACACACAGATCACACAGACACACAGACACACAGATCACACAGATCACACAGATCACACAGACACACAGATCACACAGATCACACAGACACACAGATCACACAGACACACAGACACACAGACACACAGATCACACAGATCACACAGACACACAGATCACACAGACACACAGATCACACAGATCACACAGACACACAGATCACACAGACACACAGACACACAGATCACACAGACACACAGATCACACAGATCACACAGACACACAGATCACACAGACACACAGATCACACAGATCACACAGATCACACAGACACACAGATCACACAGACACACAGACACACAGATCACACAGATCACACAGACACACAGATCACACAGACACACAGATCACACAGACACACAGATCACACAGATCACACAGATCACACAGACACACAGATCACACAGATCACACAGACACACAGATCACACAGACACACAGATCACACAGATCACACAGATCACACAGACACACAGATCACACAGACACACAGATCACACAGACACACAGACACACAGATCACACAGACACACAGATCACACAGATCACACAGACACACAGACACACAGATCACACAGACACACAGATCACAGACACACAGATCACACAGACACACAGATCACACAGACACACAGATCACACAGACACACAGATCACAGACACACAGATCACACAGACACACAGATCACACAGACACACAGATCACACAGATCACACAGATCACACAGACACACAGATCACACAGATCACACAGACACACAGACACACAGATCACACAGATCACACAGACACACAGATCACACAGACACACAGATCACACAGATCACACAGATCACAGACACACAGATCACACAGACACACAGACACACAGATCACACAGACACACAGATCACACAGACACACAGATCTATCTATCACACATCTATCACTTCGTCTGTTCTCTGTTTCTGTGTGTGATGATAAACTCTGTGTGGATTGTTCCCTTCTGACCCTCACTGTGTTCTGAGGCAGACTTGATGATGCTGTGTGATCTGACTCTCACCTGTTCGTCTCTCTGTTCTGCTTCAGGACTGTGGCTAATTATGTGGTATGGAGGTCTATACTGTCCAGAGTCACCACGCTTAGCCGACGCTTCCTCTACAAATATCTCGACTTTGCTCGAGTGAGGACAACAACAACAACACAACACACAACAATAACACAACAATACAAATACAACACAACACAACAACAACACAACAACGCAGCAACACAACAACGCAGCAACACAACACATTAACAGATCAGACTCCTCCTTATTTTTATTTACATTAGTTTGAATCCATTACAGAAATTCTCCTCGTCTCTCACACACGACATTATGACTTTATGATGATTTAGACATTTATTATTTTACAATATTTTTATGAAGTACGGCTGTAATGGAGCTGTGGCTTTATACCGGACAAAATTATTCCACATTTAGATCATCAATGAATTCCATTACAGAACATTTTATCATCTTTTTTATCAAAAACAGAAATTATTGCTGATTTTACAAATAAAATTTCCATTAAAGAAAATATATTACACATTTAATGATTTAAGTAGTTGAAATTATTAAATATTATTCTCTTTATTTTATTCTCTAATATTTTGTTCTGCAGGTGACGACCGGAGCGACGTCTCTGACCCCTCGCTGGGATAAGTGTGTGAATTATGTGGAGAGCACCTTAATGTACGCCACCGGACGCCTGTTTGTTGATAAGCACTTTCAGGAAGATAAGAAACATATGGTAATGCTTTCACACACACACACACACACACACACACACACACATACACACACACACACACACACACTACACACACTACACACACATACACACACACACATATACACACACACACACACACACTACACACACACACTACACACACACACACACTACACACACACACACATATACACACACACACACATACACACACACATATACACACACACACACACACACACACTACACACACATACACACACACACACACACACATATACACACACACACACACACACACACTACACACACACATATACACACACACACACACACACACACATATACACACACACACACACACACACACTACACACACACACACACATATACACACACACACACACACACATATACACACACACACACACACACACACACACACACACACACATATACACACACACACACATATACACACACACACACACACACACACACACACACAATCACAATTGTTCTAATTTTTTTGTTGAAATAAATCGAAAAGCCCCAGTACTGAAGTACCAACAATCTATTTGTTTTTGTCTCCATCTAGTGGTCAGTGTCCGGTATTACACAAAGTATGGCGATTGTACCGTGTACTGAGTTGACACTGTGTGTGTGTGTGTGTAGATGGAGGAACTGATTGAAGGCATTCGCTGGGCTTTCATCGACATGCTGGAGAAAGAGAACGACTGGATGGATGCAGAAACCAAGGCGAAAGCCATAGAGAAGGTGATTGACTGATTGATTATTTGATTGGTTGGCTGACTGACTGATTGATTGACTGACTCGTTGATATATTGATTTATTGATTAATTGACTGATTGACTGAGTGACTGACTGACTTACTAATTGATTGATTAATTGATGGATTGATTGATCGACTGACCGACCAACTGACTGATTGATTGATTGTTGGATTGATTGGTTGATTGATTGACTGACTGATTCATTCATTCATTCATTCATTCATTCATTGACTGACTGACTGACTGACTGATTGATTAATTTACTTCTTGTGTCTTTATATCACACCACACTCTCCTGAGATTTTTCTCTTTGTTCCTGCGGGATCTCAGTGTTTATTTCTCCAGATCTCTCACGTGTTAAATTTCCGTCTCCATGTCAAGTCTCTTCCTGTCCTCAGGCGCACGCTGTCCTGCCCAAAGTGGGTTATCCTGAGTTCATCCTGAACAACACCTACATCAACAATGACATCCAGCAGGTAACTTCCTTCTATTGTTCTTCACAGTTTATTGGATGTTCTTTCCCTGACTGCAGGATGGTGATGCCGTCTCTCTCCTTCTCTCTCCTCTTCCTTCTGAGCAGCTGCAGTTTTCTGAGAAGGATTATTTTGGGAACGTGATGCAGACGCTGCGCTTCATCGCGCAGTCAGACATCGGCTGGCTCAGGACCACGGTTCCACGCACAGAGTGGGTTCTCTGACAAAAAGCCGAGTGTAAATGTTTGATAAATGTTTGAAAAGTTTGTAAAAATCTTTCTGCTTGTGGTTCAGGTGGTTCACGAGCCCCACGACTGTGAATGCTTTCTACAGCTCATCTACCAACCAGATCAGTGAGACAAACACTCTCACACACTCCTTATAACACTCCACTAACACTGTGTGTGTGTGTGTGTGTGTGTGCTCTAAATTAAAACACTGGATCAGCATCACTGAACATTTATTTATTCATTCATTCATTCATTCATTCATTTATTTATTTACGTGATCCTTCTTGTCTTGTTTTCATTTTTTATTTTATATTATTTTATTTTACATTATTATTTTATTTATATTAAATAATATTTATACTAATTGTATTTATAAATAAATATACATTTCTATAATACTCATATTTTATTATCAAATTTCACATTTATAAATGATTAAAACTATTTAAAAGTGCAGAATGATATCTATTACGATAGAATTATAATTAAAATTATTTTATATTTATTTATTTATTTTATATTAGAATTATTTCATATTTATTTATTTTATATTAGAATTATTAGAATTATTTTATATAATTAATAATATAGATTTTTCTGTAATGAAAGTACTCATCTGTTTCTTCAGGATTTCCAGCAGGAGAACTGCAGAAACCGTTCTTCTGGGGACTGAACTATCCTCGGTGAGGAAACACACACACACTCTCACACACACACACACACACACACACACACTAAACGCTTGTGTTTATTCTCCAGATCATTAAGTTACGGAGCAATCGGAGTGATCGTTGGACACGAGCTCACGCATGCTTTTGATAACAATGGTAGGGTGTGTGTGTGTGTGTGTGTGTGTGTGTGTGTGTGTGTGTGTTTCCCCTTCACACGTGTTTGTGTGTTTGTGTATCAGGTCGGAAATATGACAAAGATGGGAATCTGAATCAGTGGTGGAGCAACGCCTCAGTGACCAACTTTAACGATAAGACGCAGTGTATCATCAACCAGTACAACAACTACCACTGGAAGGAGGCGGGGCTTAATGTAAGTAAACAAAACACACTTTCTGTTTCATGTAGCTTTTTTTTCATTCTTTATTTTTATCAAGCATATTTATGATTATTTATTTATTCATAATGATTATTTTTTATTTATGATATTTCTTTCTTTCTGATAATTTATTTATAATAATTATTCTTTCTTTCTTTCTTTCTTTCTTTCTTTCTTTCTGTCTTTGTTTCTGATAATTATTTATTTATTTGTTTGTTTGTTATTTATTTATTTATTTATTTACATTATATTTTATTATTTATTTATGGAAGATTAATCAGAGATATAATTCTATACATAAAGAGTTTAGGGTTGTAAAAAGGTTCCTCCTGAAGATGTCTGGAACCCTGTGTGAAAGGTTCTGGAGTGTAAACCGCTCTGTTGTAGTTTTAAGGAAAGGGAAAGAACCTGAGTAAACAGTCTGGAGATTGGTAGTGATGATGTTCTTCTCGTGCTGGTTCCTCAGGTGAAGGGGAAGAGAACGCTGGCGGAGAACATCGCTGATAATGGAGGGATCCGAGAAGCTTTCAGGGTATGAATTTCAGGGAAGTCTCTGTAAGTTCATTCAGGAGCAAGAAGAATGTGAGGATGTGTGTTGAGTCGTGTGTGTGTGTGTTGTGTGTGTGTGTAGGCATACAGGAGGTGGGTGCAGAAGGAAAGGTCAGGGGTGGAGGAGCCGTTATTACCAGGAGTGGGTCTGACCAACAATCAGCTCTTCTTCCTCAGTTATGCTCACGTGAGTGTTTCTGACACTGGAGACTCTTTCCATACGTGCTGCATAAACATCCATAAATGATCAGCGCTCTGTGTGTGTGTGTGTGTGTGTGTTTTAGGTTCGTTGTAACAGTTACAGACCCGAAGCAGCTCGAGATCAGATCCTCAGTGGTGCTCACAGTCCTCCTAAATACAGGTGAGACACAAGAACCGCAAAGGTTTTTCAGATATCCTTCTGCTGGAACTCTAGCTACAAAACCCTACAGTGTTTCTCTGTCAGAAAGTGTTCCATGTAGAACACTGACAGGAATCCTTCATTAACCACCAGGAAGGGTTCAGCTAGAGGGACAAATTGAAGAACCTGTAGAACCTCTAATGGTCCATTGTTTGAGCCTCTGGAAGATCCTTTAAAGGTCCTATGTGTAACCTCTCTCCTGCAGAGAGTTCTTTATCATATGGTTCAAGAACCTTTCATGGTTCCAGGGAACTAACTAGCTGGAGATAACCAAATTAGTTCTGGTTCTGCAAAACATATTTAAGGAACCCATTAGAGGGACAAACACTGATGAAGAACTACATTTTGTCCTTAAGAATGTTCTAGTCAGCAGCCTCCAGTTTAAGGGTTCTTTGCTGGTTCCTCTGTTGGAAACCTTCAAGAGATTTTCTATCAAAAGGCATTTTGTAGAAGAACCCTTAATTACTAATTGAAAGTTCTCCAAAGAACTTTAGTAAAGAAGCTCTGTTTGGAACTTATAGTGAACGGCACTGCAGGGTTCTACACGGCACCTTTAAAGGTTCTTTTTGCTTAGAAAAAAGCTTAGACTGTATTCTTTGTGTTCTGCAGGGTTATCGGTGCTATGAGTAACTTCCAGGAGTTCCGTAAGGCCTTTAAGTGCCCCGAGACATCAATCATGAACAGAGGGGCGGAGTCATGCCGGGTGTGGTAGCGCTGGAGAAAATGGCAAGTTCTGAGTTCTTGAACAGGGCCAAACCTCGACCAATGAACCACGCCACAGTGTTCTAATCAGAACCAGGCCTCTGCAGACCACTGTATCTTCACTTCTCCTCCACTGGAACCCAAGAACACTTTGAGTGTTGTGTTCTTCTCGTCATCACCTCCGTCTGATCTCTGCTGTACAACAATCTGGAACATTGAGTGTGTTTGAGGAACCCAAATGTTCTGCAAATGAGATCCATACTCCACACTTCTTTAGATGTCACTCGGTTGGAACATTTACAGGTTCTGTGTAGAACCTTACACCTGAGTGAATCCTATCAGAGAAAGTTCTAAGCAGAACCCTTTTGAGACAGGCATGAATCTTTAAGGAACTGTTTTATAAAGGAAGACATTGATGTAGAGTTCTACCTTCCAGGGTTCCTTATATCTATCTAATCTTATTTACCCAAATTTATTGTCTAGGGTTCTACACCAGGGTCTACACAGCCTGGTTAATTGTTCCAGCAGAGGAACGAGTCAAAAAATATTTTAGACCTAGATTTATTTTTCCACTAAGCATGCCAATGTACACTTCTGAAAAAAGCTACATTTAGAATGTTTGAAGGTTCTCTGAGGGTTCCTCTGGGGAATCCATAAAGGTTCTATGTAGAATCCTACAGTAGATAGTTTCCTTCTCATTAAGAGTTCCAAGAAGAAAGCTAAAGAAAGCTAAGAACCATTAAAAACACACTTTTTGCTAGTTACTTTGATAGTGAAGAGTTCTTAGCCTCTGAAACGTTGTAGAAGTTCTACTTAGAACAACATTTTGTTAAAGCGTTCTACATAGAATTTGTTTGCAGGGTTTCTTCCACCAAACTAGCCCAGTGAGTTAGCCAATCAGGTGAGAGTTCACTACTTGGATCTTTTCGCACACAACGTAGCTCTTTTCGTTGTGATATTTTCAAATAAAAACAAATAGTAGAACTTTTAAATCATACTGGCTAATGCTAGCTTGCCAGTCAGAGCGAGTGAGACGTGAGCCATTTTAAATGACTTTATAATGAAGCGTAAAGGGTAATAATTTTTAATCATCTGGTACTTGACCTAGGGTCCATTACAAGCTTGTAGCCTAGCGCTGTGACTAGCATATTAGCATTAGCTTAGCTTATTTGTTTATTAGCTTATTTATTTTTTTCAATTTTATTCTTTAAATTCTCTCAATCCTGCTGTTCCGAGAGCAGCGTTATTCCAGGAGGAAGCACTGTATCTGAATGTAAAAGAGATAAAAATAATCATCCTCAAAGGAATTGTTTTCAGGAGTCGTAGCACTACATTGGGGCTTCGTAAAACCTTCATACGCGAAGTGTAAAGTGTGGAAACTCGTCTTAATGAATAGAGAAAAAGAGAAAGGATTACGTCATGGAGTGGAATGGATATTTTAATCTTTATATCATGAGTGTGTTTTCATGAACAGAGCATTTGTAAGACTTTATAATGCTTTTATGAGACATTCAGGTCTTTTATCGCCGGTTTATTAAAAACAGACTTTATATTCCAAAATCCAGCCAGACGTCGGTGATGTCCGAGTTCGAGCCGTGTGAGTTTTATTTCTGACCTCAAACTCAACGTATGATTTATAACAGGCTTATGAAGCGCTATGTATTCCTCATACAGCTCTGATTATTCATAAACAAATAAACAAACAAATAAAGATATTTAAATGTCATGGAATGATCCCAAATCCCTAAAATAAGCTGTTAATAATAATAATAATAATAATAATAATAATAATAATAATAATAATACATTTACATTTAACATAAAAGTCAAATTTGCCATTAAAAAAAATTAAAGTTGAATTATTTTTTTTTCTTTTAAAAATTATTTTAAAATATACTGATGATGGAAGTATTACAGAATCTAAATTTTTATTTTTATTTCCATTTTTATTTTAATTTTATTTTTTGTATATTGTGTTTTTAACTGTGGACATTGTCTCCAGGTCATTTGGTCTTAAATGTTATAAATGTGTTATTAAGTTCCTGTGTAGGTTTAATATGTAACATTTTTGTGTGTGTGTTTTCTTTCCGCAAAATGACCCAAACTATGCAATGTTGGATGTTTTAGATCAATTTTAAATGGTTTTGTTCACTGTGGTGATTTTATTAAAGTAATAAATTTATTTATAAATAAAATCTTAAACATGTTACTAACATATTAGTATAAAATAGCTTTTGTTGTTTTTTTTAATCAGTGTGCCTTTTAATCCTAAAGATAAAAGTGTCTTCAAACTGTGTGTGTGTGTGTGTGTGTGTGTGTGTGTGTGTGTGTGTGTGTAAATAATAAGGTTGAATGTATGAGTGCAGTCTGAGACACAGCGGGAAATTGGGGTGAAGTAAAAATAGCAACAGACATCCTAGAAATAGACTCCACACGCACACACACACACACACACACACACACACACAGAGAGAGAGAGAGAGAGAGAGAGACAGACAGACAGACAGACACACACACAGAGAGAGAGAGAGAGAGAATAGTTGCCTTTTAAATGTTTAGCAAAAGCTTTAAAACATAAATAAAAAATAATAATAATAAAATCTAAATAAATAACAGTAATGATGTTTGTTATAATTATTCATTTAATCCAATTCAACTCAATTTATTTTGTATAGCACCTTTTACAATGAACATCGTCTCAAAGCAGCTTTACAAAAGAAGAAAACAGAGAAAGGGGAGGGGAAAAATGAAAAATAATAATAAAAAATAAAAACAAAAAATAACTAATTAACTAGAAATAAGAATAAATTATTAAATTCTATAATTAGACTATTTTATCCTATTTTATCCCTAATGAGCAAACCTGTGGCAACGGCAAATTTAAACACACAAACATATGAAATAATCAGAAGTTTTATTCCTGTGATTATTCATAAAGCATTCATATATTTCATCTAATCACAAATCAGTTAAATAAAAAAAAAGGAAACAAAAATAAAGATATAAAACATTAGTGCTCTAGAATCTGGTTTTGAATTCAGTAACCCTAAAGTTTTTATTTTTTGAGAATTTCATTTTATCATGTTTTGAAAAGAAGCAGGTGTGAGCATGTGACCGATGAAGGTTATTGCATCATAATACACAAGAGCCAATCAGATTTCAGTATACAAATTCACACTGAGTAATTCATCATCACACATGGAAAAATACACTGACCAGGTATAACATTATGACCACCTGCCTAATATTGTGTTGGACCTCCTTTTGACCCGTCCTGGAGCATGTATTCTGACCCCTTTCTATCAGAACCAGCATTAACTTCTTCAGCAGTTTGAGCAACAGTAGCTCGTCTGTTGGATCGGATCACACGGGCCAGCCTTCTCTCCCCACGTGCATCAGTGAGCCTTGACCGTCCATGACCCTGTCTCCGGTTCACCACTGTTCCTTCCTTGGATCACTTTTGATAGATACTGACCACTGTAGATCACTGTTATGCCTGATCAGTGTATATTATCATCTGCAGTGTAAAGTGTTGTTTGAAAATCTGGCCACCAGGGGGAGTCAGAATCCTAGCAAGACACTTAGATCTTACACTGAATATTTGTCTTTTGAAATTTGAGCTGCCAGACAATCAGACAAGTAGAAACCACACACACACACATACACACACACACACACCTACAGTTGGTGTTATATGACACTTTATTGTTTTGTATTATTTCCTCTTCTGTATAAAACACCTTGATGTTCTGACTGATGTGAAGTCTTTATACAGGATTAGATGAATCTTCTTCCTTCTGTAACTCCGCTGTCTTCTGATCTGAAAGTTTGCCATGTTTCAGACTTTTAGCTGTTTTTATTCATCCACAAGAGATGCTCTGACAGCCGCAGTGTATTAAACCTCATCATAACCATTACACAGGAGAATCTTTCCCTTCTTACTGTGTAAAGAGTAAAAAAAAGAACTAATATTATACCAAAACACGACAGATTTATTATTTAATCTCCTAATGGACATTTTTACCCTGCACTAATCACCTCACTGATCTGAGTTTTGGAGTTTGATCAGAGAACGAAACCTGTTCTACTGTGGAAGGCTTCATCTCTCTAGCCCAGGCTGTGAATTTGAGGAAGATCAGAGAACATCGAGTTTCTCACCTAAAAAAATCACAAAGCCTAACCTCTTACTCTTTGTTTCTCATGTTTGAGGAACCTGAATGTTCTGCAAATGAGATCCATCCTGCACACTTCTTTAGCTGTCACTCAGTTGGAACATTTAAAGGTTCTGTGTAGAACCTTACACCAGAGTGAATCCTATCAGAGAAAGTTCTAAGCAGAACCCTTTTGAGACAGGCATGAAATTTTATGAAACCGTTTTTTAAGGAAGACATTGATGTTACATAGAACATTCCAGGGTTCCTTATATCTATCTAATCTTAGTTACCCAAATTCATTGTCTAGGGTTCTACACCAGGGTCTACACAGCCTGGTTAATTGTTCCAGCAGAGGGACGAGTCATTTTAGACCTAGATTTATTTTTCCACTAAGCATGCCAATGTACACTTCTGAAAAAAGCTACATTTATGCTTGAGGGTTCTCTGAGTGTTCCTCTGGGGAACCCATAAAGGTTCTACTCATGGAAGTCTTCATCTCTCTAACCCACGCTGTAAATTTGAGGAAGATCGGACAACGTTGGGTTTTTCACCTACAAAAGTCACAAAGCCTAACCTCTTACTGTTTTTTTTTTTTCTTTTTTTGAGGTGAAACATTTGACCTTCTCAGAAGTTCTTCGTCTTCACGCTGCTGGTTTCTGAGGTGATGCTGAAGGCTGAAGTGTGTTTGGTTTGTGTCTATCCCGAGCCGAGATCTGAGGGTCACGTTTCCAGTAGTAAAAACAGGAAGCTCAGATCTCAGCTTTGGATCGTGACAAGGAAAAAAAACAACTCACACCTCTGTCACCATCTCCATCTCAGAAATCAGCAACGTGAAGATGAAGAAACTCTGAGATGGTCTAAAATTTCACCTAAAAAAAAAACAGTAAGAGGTTAGGCTTTGTGACTTTTAGGTTGGAAACACAACGTTCTCAAATTCACAGCCTGGATTAGAGAGATGAAGACTTATACAGCAGAACAGCTTTCATTCTCTCATCAATCTCCAAATCTCAGATCAGTGAGGTGATTAGTGCAGGGTAAAAAGACTAAATAAAATACGTCCCCTGAGCTTGAGAAACTTCTCGAGTAAACAAGTAAACAAATTAACAGCAAACAAGTAAGTTAGGGTGCAGAAGCAGGAAATTGAGGAGCTTCATCAACGTCTGTGAAGAGATTCCAGAGCAGCAAAGAACCATCTCTAGCTGGTGGAAACATGAAACCACAGACACGTGGAGATAACTGGATCATCACAACCCACTGGGGAAATACAGACCGGTGGAAACGATGTGGACGGAGAAAGTTTTGGCACCCTGCCTTCTGTGTCCAAAATGAGTCCAGGAGATTCTACAGCTGAAATCTCAGCTCCTTCACTCAGGCTGTTCCAGTGGAATAAACCTGATAAAGACTGATTATGCTGAAAATATCATCAGTAATAAAGCAGAGTGGAGAAAAAAAAATACAAAAGACAAGAAGAAACAGAATCTTCTGGATGTCCATTAAGAGTGTACAAGATGACTTTCTTTTATTATCAACTGGTTAAATTATATAAAATGAAATAAAATTAAGTTAATTTAAATAAAATTAATAACAAAGATGTAATATATGATATAATATATAAATATATATATATATATATATATATATATATATATATATATATATATATATATATATATATATATATAAATATATATATATATTTATTTATTTTAAATAATATAAAATTAAAAATAATAATCACAGATTTCTTTTCAATAATCACTTTCACCCATTCTGTAGAAAAGTGTAAATAATATTTTCATAACACTTTTATCATCAAAAGTAGGAAGACAAAACTCTGGAGGCTCAGACTCCTGCTCTGCAAAACAAATGAGTTTTGAAAACTTTAGAAGGAACAAAACGTCGAGACGCAAACCGAAATCAGAATCCTAACGATCATTTTAATAAATAAAGATGAAAATATTGGAAATTCATGGAATGAAGGAACGAGTCGTTATATCCGTCTGAGGCTAAAAATGAGTGTGTTTTTTCTCCAGAGCTCTCAGACTTGTGGCTATTTCCTCCCTACAGGCTGCTCATCAATAATACACTCATCAATAAGGGTCAATAATTCATGACTGAGGAAGGAGTGAAGAGAGGAAGTGCCGTTTACTTTCCAGACACTTTTCAACACCTCACCAAGAACCTGTAGCTCTCCTGAGAGTCTATAACCCTTTATAACCCTCTATAACCTTTTATAACCCTTTATAACCCTCTATCTTCCTGATCAAACACACACACACACACACACACTTGTCCTCTGATCCTCGCTCTGTGACACCGCGGTCTGTGGATTGAAGAACGCGCTGAAAGATGGGGAGAAGCTGAAAGTCAGCCGCTATTTTCATATGAAGTTTAAAGGGGACTGAGGAGATCACCAATTTGTGTAGAGTTTATGGAGAATCGCTAAAGCCCCCCTAAAATGGCCTATTGACGCCTACAGCTGTTATAGGCTCTATCACTAACAAATTTAACAAGTTGGTTAAAATATGATCAGTTTAATCAATTGTATTGCCACACAGTGTAATAAAACATAATCTGATGTATGCTAACACAAGAGATGTTTGTTGTTAGCACCCAAAAAAAAAAACTTTCTTGACTGCTGTAAAATGCTGTTTTCAGGCATGTGTAATAAATGATGCACTGATGCAGTGTTACTGATACAGTGTTATTGATGCAGTGTTACTGATGCAGTGTTACTGATACAGTGTTATTGATGCAGTGTTACTGATGCAGTGTTATTGATGCAGTGTTACTGATGCAGTGTTATTGATGCAGTGTTACTGATGCAGTGTTACTGATGCAGTGTTACTGATGCAGTGTTATTGATACAGTGTTACTGATACAGTGTTACTGATGCAGTGTTACTGATGCAGTGTTATTGATGCAGTGTTACTGATACAGTGTTATTGATGCAGTGTTATTGATGCAGTGTTACTGATACAGTGTTACTGATGCAGTGTTACTGATGCAGTGTTACTGATACAGTGTTATTGATGCAGTGTTATTGATGCAGTGTTACTGATGCAGTGTTACTGATGCAGTGTTACTGATGCATTGTTACTGATGCAGTGTTATTGATGCAGTGTTATTGATGCAGTGTTACTGATGCAGTGTTACTGATGCAGTGTTACTGATGCAGTGTTACTGATGCATTGTTACTGATGCAGTGTTATTGATACAGTGTTACTGATACAGTGTTACTGATACAGTGTTACTGATGCAGTGTTACTGATGCAGTGTTATTGATGCAGTGTTACTGATACAGTGTTATTGATGCAGTGTTATTGATGCAGTGTTACTGATGCAGTGTTACTGATACAGTGTTACTGATGCAGTGTTACTGATGCAGTGTTACTGATGCAGTGTTACTGATGCAGTGTTACTGATGCATTGTTACTGATGCAGTGTTATTGATGCAGTGTTATTGATGCAGTGTTACTGATGCAGTGTTACTGATGCAGTGTTACTGATGCATTGTTACTGATGCAGTGTTATTGATGCAGTGTTATTGATGCAGTGTTACTGATGCAGTGTTACTGATGCAGTGTTACTGATGCAGTGTTATTGATGCAGTGTTACTGATGCAGTGTTATTGATGCAGTGTTACTGATGCAGTGTTACTGATGCAGTGTTATTGATGCAGTGTTACTGATGCAGTGTTACTGATGCAGTGTTATTGATGCAGTGTTACTGATGCAGTGTTACTGATACAGTGTTACTGATGCAGTGTTACTGATACAGTGTTATTGATGCAATGTTACTGATACAGTGTTATTGATGCAGTGTTACTGATGCAGTGTTACTGATGCAGTGTTATTGATGCAGTGTTACTGAAGCAGTGTTATTGATGCAGTGTTATTGATGCAGTGTTACTGATGCAGTGTTACTGATGCAGTGTTACTGATGCAGTGTTATTGATGCAGTGTTACTGATGCAGTGTTACTGATGCAGTGTTATTGATGCAGTGTTACTGATGCAGTGTTACTGATGCAGTGTTATTGATGCAGTGTTACTGATGCAGTGTTACTGATACAGTGTTACTGATGCAGTGTTACTGATGCAGTGTTATTGATGCAGTGTTACTGATGCAGTGTTACTGATACAGTGTTACTGATGCAGTGTTATTGATGCAGTGTTACTGATGCAGTGTTACTGATACAGTGTTACTGATGCAGTGTTATTGATGCAGTGTTACTGATACAGTGTTACTGATACAGTGTTACTGATGCAGTGTTATTGATGCAGTGTTACTGATGCAGTGTTACTGATACAGTGTTACTGATGCAGTGTTATTGATGCAGTGTTACTGATACAGTGTTACTGATACAGTGTTACTGATGCAGTGTTATTGATGCAGTGTTATTGATGCAGTGTTACTGATGCAGTGTTACTGATACAGTGTTACTGATGCAGTGTTACTGATGCAGTGTTACTGATGCAGTGTTACTGATGCATTGTTACTGATGCAGTGTTATTGATGCAGTGTTATTGATGCAGTGTTACTGATGCAGTGTTACTGATGCAGTGTTACTGATGCATTGTTACTGATGCAGTGTTATTGATGCAGTGTTATTGATGCAGTGTTACTGATGCAGTGTTACTGATGCAGTGTTACTGATGCAGTGTTATTGATGCAGTGTTACTGATGCAGTGTTATTGATGCAGTGTTACTGATGCAGTGTTACTGATGCAGTGTTATTGATGCAGTGTTACTGATGCAGTGTTACTGATGCAGTGTTATTGATGCAGTGTTACTGATGCAGTGTTACTGATACAGTGTTACTGATGCAGTGTTACTGATACAGTGTTATTGATGCAATGTTACTGATACAGTGTTATTGATGCAGTGTTACTGATGCAGTGTTACTGATGCAGTGTTATTGATGCAGTGTTACTGAAGCAGTGTTATTGATGCAGTGTTATTGATGCAGTGTTACTGATGCAGTGTTACTGATGCAGTGTTACTGATGCAGTGTTATTGATGCAGTGTTACTGATGCAGTGTTACTGATGCAGTGTTATTGATGCAGTGTTACTGATGCAGTGTTACTGATGCAGTGTTATTGATGCAGTGTTACTGATGCAGTGTTACTGATACAGTGTTACTGATGCAGTGTTACTGATGCAGTGTTATTGATGCAGTGTTACTGATGCAGTGTTACTGATACAGTGTTACTGATGCAGTGTTATTGATGCAGTGTTACTGATGCAGTGTTACTGATACAGTGTTACTGATGCAGTGTTATTGATGCAGTGTTACTGATACAGTGTTACTGATGCAGTGTTATTGATGCAGTGTTACTGATGCAGTGTTACTGATGCAGTGTTATTGATGCAGTGTTACTGATGCAGTGTTACTGATGCAGTGTTATTGATGCAGTGTTACTGATGCAGTGTTACTGATGCAGTGTTACTGATGCAGTGTTACTGATACAGTGTTACTGATGCAGTGTTACTGATGCAGTGTTACTGATGCAGTGTTACTGATGCAGTGTTATTGATGCAGTGTTACTGATGCAGTGTTACTGATGCAGTGTTATTGATGCAGTGTTACTGATGCAGTGTTACTGATGCAGTGTTACTGATACAGTGTTACTGATGCAGTGTTACTGATGCAGTGTTACTGATGCAGTGTTACTGATACAGTGTTATTGATGCAGTGTTACTGATGCAGTGTTACTGATACAGTGTTACTGATGCAGTGTTATTGATGCAGTGTTACTGATGCAGTGTTACTGATACAGTGTTATTGATGCAGTGTTACTGATGCAGTGTTACTGATGCAGTGTTACTGATGCAGTGTTACTGATGCAGTGTTACTGATGCAGTGTTACTGATGCAGTGTTACTGATACAGTGTTACTGATGCAGTGTTACTGATGCAGTGTTACTGATGCAGTGTTATTGATACAGTGTTATTGATACAGTGTTATTGATGCAGTGTTACTGATACAGTGTTACTGATACAGTGTTATTGATGCAGTGTTACTGATGCAGTGTTACTGATGCAGTGTTATTGATGCAGTGTTATTGATGCAGTGTTACTGATACAGTGTTATTGATGCAGTGTTACTGATACAGTGTTATTGATGCAGTGTTACTGATGCAGTGTTACTGATGCAGTGTTATTGATACAGTGTTACTGATGCACTGTTACTGATGCAGTGTTACTGATGCAGTGTTATTGATGCAGTGTTGCTGATAGTGTTACTGATACAGTGTTATTGATACAGTGTTATTGATACAGTGTTATTGATGCAGTGTTACTGATACAGTGTTACTGATACAGTGTTATTGATGCAGTGTTACTGATGCAGTGTTATTGATGCAGTGTTATTGATACAGTGTTACTGATACAGTGTTACTGATAGTGTTACTGATGCAGTGTTACTGATACAGTGTTACTGATAGTGTTACTGATGCAGTGTTACTGATACAGTGTTATTGATGGAGTGTTGGAGTCTAACATCATTCAAAGACTATATTTTTGGATTTGTAAAGTATGCCAACGTAAATTCATATTTAATCAGATGAAGACTTGTTTCATAAATAAATGCCAGTGTCTTGCAGTAATGGTTTTTTTTTCTATTAATAAAAATCTCTTTGTAATCAAATAGCTGTGGGAGACACATATCTTACGTAGGGAACTGTCAGATTTCCACTTATTTTATTAGTTGAGTTTCCTCTTCCATATTCAGTCTCTATAAAGAGGTGTATGTGGTGATTTTAGACCTTTTGCAGGGTGAGGTTTAGGGGTTTCAGTTAGTGACAGACAGACACACACTGAACAGTGTTGTGACAATATTGAGCCTAACTCTTCTCAATCAAATTAGCAGCAGCATCAAACATGGACTGCTGGGTTTTTTCCTCATATAATATACACCAGTCAGCCATATCACTGTGAGCAGTGACCGGTGAAGTGAATAAGACTGATGATCTCCTCATCATGGCACCTGACAGGAGAACATACATAAGGTTGCTTTGTGCTGGACATGGATGTGGTAATGACCGTGGTTCACATGCAGATGTCTGGTCAGACAGTGATGGAGATGCCAAAGGAGTTACGAGTCAACGTGGGGAAGAAGCCGGTGAAGATCCACGCCGGAGATATCCGGAAAATTTACATGGCTAAAAAGTGTAAAGCGAAGCATTCACAACGACATTTCTGAACATGTTACCAAATAAAACTCTGTGCAATAATATATGCCCCCCTAAAAATGGCCTAGCGACACCCATGTGTGTGTGTGTGTGTGTGTCTGTGTGTGTGTGTGTGGTCTGTTCCCTGATATAGACCTCATTCATCTTCTCCTCAGACTGAGAAACTGAAATAAACACTTTAATCACATTGGAGCAGCTGGTGTCAGAATTAGTGAGCAAACGCTGTACTGATACTAGCATGACAGAGCATGGGGAAACACACACACACACACACACACACATAATAAACACACACATAAAGAAAGTTGTTCAAACACACACACACACACACCTTTTTGTTTCCCCAGATGAGAAAGTGAAGAGGCAGTGGAGCGTCTCGGGTTCTGCAGCAGAGAGAGAGAGAGAGAGAGAGAGAGAGAGAGAGAGAGACGGAGAGAGAGAGAGAGAGAGAGAGAGAGAGAGAGAGAAAGAGAGAGGAAAAGGAGAGAAGAGAGAGAGAGAGAGAGAGAAAGAGAGAGGAAAAGGAGAGAAGAGAGAGAGAAAGAGAGAGAGATAGAGAAGAGAGAGAGAGAGAGAGAGAGAGAAAGAGAGAGGAAAAGGAGAGAGAGAGAGAAGAGAGAGAGAGAAAGAGAGAGGAAAAGGAGAGAGAGAAGAGAGAGAGAGAGGAAAAGGAGAGAGAGAGAGAGAAAGAGAGAGAGAAAAGGAGAGAGATAGAGAAGAGAGATATAGAAGAGAGAGAGAGAGAGAGAGAGAGAGAGAGAGAGACAGACAGCTTGTAACTAGATTTCTTCATCCATCATGGTTTGTCTGCTAAAAGCATGTTGCATTAGCTGGACTCAGGCAGCCTGGTCATGTCATTTAAAGCCTCGTAAAAACTGACAGATGAAGGTTCAGGCTGAAAGAAAGATTCACTGCTGACCTTCATCCAGAAAACAGCCATCTTCTTTCACCAAGATAAACAATCTCATCCATGTAGAGAGTCAGAATCACGTCTTACCTGCTGTAGAGAAATAAAAACCACACTCACTTTATTTTTCAATGCAGCAGTGAGCGATATATCATACTTCTTTCTTTACAGAGAGAGAGAGAGAGAGAGAGAGAGACATAGAATGAGACAGAAAATAAGTGTATCAATGTTTAAGTCAGTGAATCAGGAAGATCTCTCTCTCTCTCTCTCTCTCTGACTGGATCCACTCATCATACAGTGACTCAGGATTCACTAAATGAATTAATATCTCCCTGAACTCAGCGAATGATTCAACAGATCCTGATTCACTGACTCACTGTTTATTTTAATGTGAATCCTGAATCAGGGAGTCAGTATATGAATCTGAATCAGTGAATCCTGATTCACTGAAGCAGTGACTAATCAGCAATTCCTGTCTGTGAGCCAGGGAGTCAGTCTAATACAGAATCAATAAGTCAGGGAGTCAGTCTAATACAGAATCAATGAGTCAGGGAGTCAGTCTAATACAGAATCACTGAGTCAGGGAGTCAGTCTAATACAGAATCAATGAGTCAGGGAGTCAGTCTAATACAGAATCACTGAGTCAGGGAGTCAGTCTAATACAGAATCAATGAGTCAGGGAGTCAGTCTAATACAGAATCAATGAGTCAGGGAGTCAGTCTAATACAGAATCAATGAGTCAGGGAGTCAGTCTAATACAGAATCACTGAGTCAGGGAGTCAGTAACTACAAGTCAATGACTACAAAGACTATTTAGTGAATCATGAGAGAGTGAATCAGTGTTGAAGTCAGTGAATCAGAGGGGAAAAGACAGAGAGAGAGAGAGGGAGAGAGAGAGGGAGAGAGAGAGAGAGAGAGAGAGAGAGAGGGAGAGAGAGAGAGGGAGAGAGTGATTTCTCTGACATTCTTTTATTTCTACACCATTCACTAACACCCTCATGGCCAAGGACACTGACTGAAGACATGCATTTCTTCTGCATAAAAAAGCTTGTGTGTGTGTGTGTGTGTGTGTGTGTGTGTGTGTGTGTGTAGGTGTGTGATTGTACGTCATGCTGTGACTCATTTCAACAAAAGAGCTTCACTGCTGCTTTAGAACCTGCTGATCTCTGACCTGCACACAGCTTTCAATCAAAACTTTGTGAAGTTCTTCAGGAGACAGAGCAAGAAATAAAGAATTAGAAAAAAACACACACATGACTGAGTGTAAAAATTAAACAGAAGCTGAAAGGGTCAGGAGAAATTCTCAGTGGACTGAAAGAAGCGAATCGTATGGAGTGGATTCACCAGAAGAGAGAGAAGTCTCGTCTACGTCCAAGCTCACTGATGTCTACCAAAAATCTGTGTAGTTTTCCACCACAGAGCTACTGAGTTCTGGACACTGGTCAGTGGTCAGGTGATTCATTCTGTAGAACAGCAGCGTTGTTTTGTTTATAGCTGAATGCTCCTGCGTTACAGGGACTCGTGTAGTACTGGACTAATCCTGCTGTTGCTAAGATACGGCCAGTTTGGTCTTATGCATCGCTCTTATATTTAACAGACACACACACGTACACACACACGTACACACACACACACACACGACCATCAGTGGAGTCTAGAAACAATTTCTATCTTGAACTAAGAATAGATTTGGTTGTGTTTAAACAAAAAAGAATGAATTGGTGAAAAATATTTGTGGAAAAAAGAAACTTTTTCTAAATGAAAAAAGAGGTGGTATTTAACTCAGGATCTGTCCATCACTGAAGAGTGAAAGTCTAAACAGTCGCTTTAAATAAGGTGAAGTGAGAAGCTGTGAGGTTTTAACACGTTTAATGTGTACGGTGGCCGAGAAGCGCTAAACACAACAACAAATCCTGTAACACACTGAGAATTCACACAAAGCGGAATAAAGGTAGGTATAGTGTGTGAATGGAATTCTTCCCTCTGATTGGATGAGACATGGGTCACTCAGGATCTACAGGAAGTCCAGCAGTAGCTGCAGCAGTAGAAAGTCTTATAGCGCTCCTTACATCCTTTAATCTGGAATAGTTTGGTCTTCTGAACATCCCTGTGTTCTTCAGGTGTGTTTTTAGAGATCGCAAACTAATCTTTACTCCATGATACACTATCAGTATCTCCAACATCACACTGACCATATCAACGTCCTTCCTCACAGTAGAGCTGAATGAACTCCATTTTCTTATAAATATAAATATATATGTTTGTTATTTTCTTTAAAAGATTTAAAGTTGCACTACTGGAAAAAAAAACGGTTTAAAGTGAAGGCAGAACTCAACACAATTTCCTACTTCCTGTAGATCCTGAGTGACAGATGTCTCGTCCAATCAGAGGGAAGAATTCCATTCACAGACTATACCTACCTTTTCCGCTTTGTCTGGAAGATAAAGAAGTCTTAAATATCTCACAATCCACAGAAGAAGCTAGTGTTAAGTACATCACGTGATAAATAAACCCACGTCTTCCACGTGAACAACGAATCACGGGTTTAAAAAAAACTCACATGGAAATAAATAAATTGTGTGTGAAAAAAAACATGATCCAAAGACTTTTTCCTTATACCTTTCCTTTTCCAATTTAGTAAAGCTGATCATTTTCAAAATAGAGTTTGTTAGCATACAGTACGTCAAACTTGACATGTAGCATGATGAGAAATGAATAAATTCACTAATTATTGAATTAACGATGTTAGATAATGAATTTGTTCATTGATGGATTATAGATTTGGCGTCTTTACAGTTCCTCGTCTCCGTTTCTCTATTTTAAGTTTTAACTGTACATTCTCACCTTCCCATAAAACTCCTGCACTGTCGGTTCTCATGCTAATTAACTAATTAATCTTTAATTGCGTTCTGCTCGTTCGTTGCTATTTTCCGTCCCTCGGGGGACAGTGGGACGTCATCCGGCTCATTTTTCCTGCATCACATTAACACAGAGAATTAAAGAATCCTCAAATAGCTTGGGAATGACTTATTCAAATGAAGGCTGCGGTGAAGGGAAAGGTTTCGAGTGCTCCAGCGCAAGGATTTCTTTGGGAAGGTTCCGTTAATACCTGAGCGGTCAGGGTTCTCTGCATGGAGGCACATAATCAGGACTTCCTGTGACGAGAAAAGACAGGATACGAGTTAAGCCGGAAATGTTGGCACTGTGTCATCAATCCCAGAAGAGAGGACAAAGAGGACAAGCCTACACACACACACACACACACACACACACACACAATGATATCAAGCATCATATTTATAATCCATATGAGTCGTAATTAAAACATAATGAGAGACACTCTAGTGTTTATTGGCTCTGTGTTTCACAGAGATGTTTTAATCCCTTCAGTTCAATTCCTAACTTTATTAACACACACACACACACACACAGCTTTAATTCTACCTCACATACAAGTTAAAAAGACAGGAAATGACTCAGTGTGAATATAAAACATATTTGTTAGAAATAAAATAAAAATGAAATACTCTTTTCTACTTCTAGGAAATATTTTTCAACAAAACAATAATAATGTGTTTATTTAGGCTGTTTTTGACTCGTCTATTCGTACAGAAAATGTGTTTTCTTATGATTTTAATCATTATTTATGGTTTGTTAATGAATACCCATGATGCTCTTGGGCTGTTACATCCCGACAATGATGGAATATAAAAAGATATTAATAATACGTCATATATCAGCGTGAACAGAACAGCAGTCGATGAGCAGATGATGATGAGGCTCGTATTTCTACTGTGTATTTTGGTTTGTTCATTAAGGATCTGGAGCTACATCTGGACTTCCTGTCTCTGTGTTGTTGAAGTGAAGCAGCTACAGAAAAGTCCTGATGTTTTACTGCTGCTGAGGAATGTTTTACCTGCCTGGACTGAGAATTAGTAATCAGTGTGTCATGAAAAATATTATATTGTGTGTGTGTGTGTGTGTGTACCTAAGATGTCATTATGATGCAGCTGAAGAAACATCTTACAACCACAGTCCTATATATTATCAGTTAGAGTTCAGCTTTCTGTCTGAAAAAAGACTCACCTGAAGTGTCTGCTTTTTCATTCTGAAGATACTGTGTGCTGTCCGGGGGGTGAGAGAGAGAGAGAGAGAGAGAGAGAGGTACAGATACAGAGAGAGAGAGAGAGAGAGAGAGAGAGAGAGAGAGAGAGAGAGAGAGAGAATGAGAGGGGGACAGAGGGAGAGAGTCCCGGTTTCACTCAAGGAGAGGCACAGAGGAAGGAATAAGAGATTTTTTACATTTTTAAAATAAAGCAAGGCTGAGATAGAGACAGGTGTGGAATGTAATTTTGTCACTTTAGTGTGTGTGTGTGTGTGTGTGTGTGTGTGTGACTCATTGAGAAATATGTTGTCTTCCCCGGAGCATGTGGTGAGTTTCACCCTGCCGAGCTCGAGCCCAGTGTGATCCGTGACTCAGGATATCGCGTGTTTCCTCTTCATCCAGCGTTACGTTGCTCTTTTCTTCTCGTTTCAGTTTTGTCTCCGTTTCTTCTTTGCTGCCATTTTTAATCCTTCACTACCTGGAGATTTTGGCCGAACTGATGGACTCTAATAAAGTGATGAAGTCACGAAGCTCGGGTCACTGCAGGGACAGCAGGAAGAGGCTCAATATCTGAATCAGTGACCTTTAAGAAAAAGACAAAAAAGAAGAAAAAAGAATCAAATGTTAAATTAAAGAATGTTATAAAACTCTGTAGTGTCATGTATTAAGATGTTTGGTTATAACAGAGCTGATATTGTTTATTATTCTATCAGTTGCTATAGAAACCATAAGGTACTCTATTAGCACCAGAGCATTAATCGAAACCTGTCCATCATAATCTGACCAGTCAGATTCAAGAATTCAACCAGGCTGTGCATAAAAAAAATAATAATAATCTTTTATTTATGAACACTGAGGACCCTGAGGAAGACTGATCGATAGAGTCGTATTAAAGAAAAATAAATAAAATATCATTAAATTAATATCAGGGAGAAGAGGAAGCTACTTTTTTTGTACAGGGTCTTCTACATAAACTAGCTCCATGGATGTTTCAGAAGATTAAACGTAACTTTAAATAGATAAAAATAAATAGACATGTCATTAATGAAGTGTTTTATCCATTACATATACTCTATATTTTAAAATATAGTGCAATTAATTAACAGAATTATTTTTATTTCTGAATAAATGAGCCTTGCAAGTCAGTATCAGGATCCTCAAAATTTATATTAAACTCTAAAATGTGAATTTAAATGCATTTAGATGTATAGATAATCAGTGACACAGGAAGCTTTTTCTGCACACATCATCTTATTTACGTTATTCTGAATGCACCTGAGTAAAAATCTTTCCCACGTCACAGCTAAAATCTCATGATTTAGCGATGCGGAAGACACGAAACAATAAAGACCAAAGGAAAAGCGCACATCGATTGAGTTCCTAGCACCTGAAACTTGCAGGTTACCATGGAAACCTTTTCTTTTTGTCAGTTTGCTGGACTGGAATGACGAAGCCACACTGCAGAAAAGCAAAGGAAACGGTTTCCATGACGATAGCTCCGTGTAAGTTACGTCATATATGCGGGTCAAAGGTCAGGGCGGGGGGAAGTGTTTCGGAGAGCATTCCTATCGGACGTGACGGCGTCTGATTGCACGCTGATGACAAAAGCACTCGCTCATTAATGTCTGTGTTTACAGATAGAAACTGTGTGTGGAGTGTGTGTAGAGAGGAAGGCCGGCAGTGAGGCCGTCGTTAGTCACGCATGATGGAGTCTCCTCGCTCCCACCAGGCCAACTGCCTACCGGCCGAGCCATTAGACACGCACCGTGGGATCCTGAAACGTTTAACCGTATAACCTCGTCTCAGTACATGACTCAGTACTGAACTCCACTGCTGTGATCCTGTGAGGAGACGCTCAACATTTCAACTGATTTCACCCAATTAAGTAATTATCTCTAATAATGAGCTGGTTCGTTATGAACTGGTAACTGTGTCACGTGATCGTAGATGTGATTGGATGCCTCACGCCTTCCTACTTCGATCCTGAGCTCAGGTTACTGCAGTTTAGACTCGCAGCTTCATCACCCACATGTTTCTGGCAGGTGGGAGGAAACCAGAGAACCCAGAGGAACCCTGATCATTTCTAACTCCATACAAATGGAGAAAAAAATTAGGCAAAAAAGACAAGTAGTAGTCATGTGGGATGCAAATAAAATCCATCTGCTAACATACATGTGCCCACAGTTTAGACAACAACCACTGAGATTAAGTAATTCATTAATTAAAGTTATTATCAGGCAGCAGGTTACCGCTTCACAGCTCCAGAGTCTCGGGTTCGACCCTGAGCTCACATGACGGTCAGTCTGGAGTTTCACACATTCTTCTAGTCTTTGTGTGGGTTTCTCCAGGTTCTGCGGTTTCCTCCCAAATCCCAAAAACATGCCAGTGTGTCGACTGGAGACTCTTAAGTGCCCCCTAGGTGTGAATGTGTGTATGGATGTGTGTGTATGTTCGGTACACCTCCAGTGTTCAAGGGTTCCTGAGATTCCTGACTCCTGATTTGTCCAAGATAAAGCAGGAACTATAAAAACAATTAGAACCTTTTCGTGTACAGTGTCCACACTGATGGAGAGACAATTTAAGATGTTTTTTTTGTAAAATACATGATGTAAATAACGTTATTGTAATTTAACATAAATTGTTTTCTTAAGTTCTGTTCATTTTCTTTCTTTCTTTCTTTTTCAGAGGCTTCAAACAACAGTCTGAAAATCTTTCTCATCAAAAATTAAATAAAAAATTGACCTATTTGTTTATAAAAAAAAAATATAGAAAGTCGGTGTTTTTATTAATATCTAATGTTTAATGTTTTTTCCTCTGATTTTCCTAATCCTTAAAAATTTATAATAATTTTATTATAATTATTTTTAATAATAATATTACAAATCTGTATTTATTTATTTTTTTTAAATAATTTATACATAAATACACAGACACGAAAACTAAATATCGGAAATTGGAACAAAAAATCTGAAAGGGTTGATGGGATGTCCGCAGGAAAAGAAAAAAAAAAAAAAGAAAAGATGTCTTTATTCCCTGAGAGTGTACATGACACCTACCTGTTGGAAATGAAGCATTTAGTTGCTAAGCTTCTCTCCTGCAGCCCGCGGCTCTGATGAGAGAGAGAGAGAGAGAGAGAGAGAGAGAGAGAGAGAATGCGCGCACACGTTATATCTGTGCACTAGCCCCTATAAAGGCGGAGACAGGCTGCTTCACTTCTCATCTTCATTATGAACGTCTCAGTCAGTTCGCCATCGTTGGAGCGCCACATCCGCTTCCGCTCGCGCTGAAGTCGGTTCTATCTGACCGGGATCCACGAGTTCCAAATGAGCGATTATGTAGGCTACAGAGCGGAGATGCCCGGACCACCACCACCACCACCATCACCGCTTGTTCTTCCTCCTCCTGCTGCTCCTTCTCCTGCTGCTGAAGCCTGGTGCCGGTGTGTGTTCACCTTCAGCGCGTCACAGCGAGCGGACACTGGAGACCAGCTCGACATGATGAAAAACAGCCTCACACACCTGGAGGAAATACGCACCCCGTTTCGGATGAAAAAAAAAGCACTTTGCACCTCCGGGGTTTATGGATTCGTTCCCACATTTAAGAGAGGAACTTTAATAAGTCTCTCAGCTCGCATCTGATAAAAAAAAAACAGAGGAATGAATGATTGAGGATGGAGGGGTGTGTTTCTCATTCTGCTCAGGACGCAGTGAAGATGACGCGCAGTTTCCAGGACGCTCAAGTTTGATTTCTGTGGCTGTAAGCGCCTGCATGCCGCATAGACACCGGCTCAGCGTGCTTCTGTGTGTGTGTGCGTGTGTGTGTGTGTGTAACAGGGGCGTGTTACAGCTGCATATTGCGTAACTACAGTTCCAAGACTTTTTCCTCGGTCTTCTCAGCCTCCTAGATTCACACCGTTGGATGCTCACGTGCAGGAGCAGGTCACACACATACACATTAACACTGCTCCATCCAGTCCGGCAGCTGGGATGATATTCACTGCAGAGACTGTTGTGTGAAACTGAAAGTTGATGCTCGGGACCCCTTATGATGATGATGATGATGGTGCACATGCGCTTGCAGAGGCCTGCCGCCTGCACACCTTCTCCGCTTGTTCTCTAGGATGTTGCGGCAAGCGGTGCAAGAGGGGCTGCGGGCGTCCTTCCACAAGCTGGGCCACTTCGTCGCCAACCACCCGGTGTTCTTTGCCTCGGCGCCCGTGCTCCTCTCTGTGCTGCTCGGCGCCAGTTTCAGCAGGTACCGCATCGAGGAGGAAGTGGAGCATCTGCTAGCTCCTAAACACAGCCTGGCGAAGATCGAGGGCAACCTGGTGGACAGCCTGTTCCCCATTAACCGCTCCAAACACACGCTCTACTCGGACCTGCAGACACCGGGCAGATACGGGCGCGTGATCGTGACCTCGCGCATGGGCAGCGTGCTCGAACCTCACCACGTTGACCTCGTCCTGAAGGTAAGAAGGTTGAAGGGCGTTTTGTGTGTTCCTTGGACCACAAGTGGGGACAGAAATCACTAAAGGTTATTGACCAGTTCCTCTTTAACATGTCAGCGACATGAATCCGATCCTCGAAACCTTTAAAGACCTCTAACACCTCGATTCAATTCAGGAAGGACAAATTTACCAAATATAAAAATATTTAATATAAATGTTACGACCATCTTAAGTTGTTTGTGTTGATGAAATGCCTGCCTTGTCATGAGAATATTCAGCATTTACTGTCTGTTCATTTCACTTTTCCAAATCAGACAAAAACATGATGATCTGAATGACTCTTTGTTCTTATGACTAAAGGATCAACGATGTGAATCTCTGACATCTTACCTGCATTTCACACCTGATTCATTCTGAAGAGTCAAATTCAAAACCAATTACTGAAACCCTCTGAAGCTAAATCCACTTTTCATGCTTGAGGTGAATCAGTTTCAGTGTGGAATCGATGTAAGAGGTTTGAGGTCGTATCTTTAGTTTTCTGTGCCTTGACTCAGAGAATCAACTCTGTGATTCTGACTCTCTGACTCTGACTCTGTGATTCTGACTCTGTGACTAAGTGACTCTGACTCTGTGATTCTTACTCAGTGATTCCAACTCTGATTCTGACTCTGACTCTCTGACTCTGTGATTCTGACTCAGTGATTCCAACTCTGTGATTCTGACTTTGTGACTCTGACTCTGTGACTGGCACTGTGATTCTGACTCTCTGACTCTGACTCAGTGATTCTCACTCAGTGATTCTGATGATGTTCCATGGATGTTAAAGGTTCTTTATAGAACCATCACACTGAACAAGAACCATTTGTTTTTAAGTGTAGAAAAACATTTAGTCAGAAATGAATCAGTTATTTCCCCAGCTGGTGGTGTATCAGGATGTAGTGTGTGATGCAGTGCTTCATTTCAATCTGTAATTAAATTTGTTTCCAAATAATTTTATTATCAGTTTTTATCACTGGAGACGTTTCAGAACTGAAAAAACACAGAGGACAGAAACTCACACAATTCACATTCAGTCTCTTAATGCAAACTTAATGCATCTACTGTTCATTCTCTTTCTTGCTGGGTCAGTAAGCGGGCCCCTCTTCAGAAATGACCGCCTCCTGAATTTCTCAGTGGCTCCAGCGTCTTTAAAAGATTTGAATCCATTCCAACATTTAGTGATAATTTTGTTTGTTTGTGGTCCCTGCGCTATATCTATTTAATCAAACAAATTTTAAACAGGAAGTAAAAGTGTACGTCCTTGGAGCCGCGCCATGCTTCCCTGTTGCCTAGCAACGGCGACCCTGCAGGTCTCGACAGTTGTATGCAAACGCTTTTAGGACTTGATATAATCACACACTCTCACAGCCTCAACACCAGCAATTTCTCTGTCAGCTGAACAGCAGTCTTTTTAATTGCCTTTGTGGACAGCTGGGCAACATATGCCTCTTTGTATTCAGCAGTTGGAAACGCATCTGTTACACACGGGCCGCCTCTAATTCCACGGTATAGCACGGGTACGGAAAATCCTCGCTTCTGATTGGCTGACGGGTGTAGGTTAATTAAATACTAAAACACTGTGTGTTACTGTTACTTATCCCAGCATGTCTCCATGTGTTTTATTCCTCTCACACCACAGCAATATACCAACAATTACATCTGTTATTTATTAAAAAATCGAGATTTTTTTATCCATTTCTCGTTACACTGCATTTAATGAGTTCCTCTTCTCACTTACGTTACAGCCGCTATACGAGTGGTCATGTTACTGATGGATGTAAATGTACAGCAGAATAAAACAGTAGGTGACCGTGTATCTTTCTCTTCAGCTTCACAGTACCATCACCCACATGCAGGTTCCCATGCTGGGCTACAACTATACCTTTGCTCATCTCTGCTTGCTGGACGATAGCAAGAACTGCATCGTAGACGACATCCTGCGAGTTCTGGAGGAGATGCAAACAGCTCGCGTCTCCAACCGGACCGTGCCGCCACTGCGCTACCCCATCACGCGACTCAAGGACGGGCGAGAGGCCTATATCGGACACCAGCTCGGCGGGGTGCAGACGGTGGGCGGCAGTCGAGAAGGCGTCCGCTCCGCCCGTGCTCTCCAGCTCACCTACTACCTGCAGGTCTCCAGCGCGTTGAACGAGGTGGTGGCGGCTCGCTGGGAGCTGATCTTCTGCCGCGAGCTGGAGCATTTTGGCACAGCACATCCTGAGCTGGGGCTCTACCCGTTCACCTCGTCCTCACTGCAGAAGGACTTTCAGAGGACGAGTCGGGTGTCCGAACGCCCGCTGCTCTTCAGCCTGGCCGCCTGCCTCTCGCTCGCTGTGCTTTGCTCTTCTATGAGAGACTGCGTACGCACCAAACCCTGGCTGGGAATCCTGGCACTGGTCACCGTCAGCCTCGCGACCCTGACCTCTGCCGGGATCTTTAACCTCACCGGAGGGAAATACAACTCCACGTACCTCGGCATTCCTTTCATCATGCTAGGTAAAACACCTTCACTGTTGCTAGCCATGCTTCTGTTATACAACACACACGACAGGTTTTAACTGGAGACATAACACAGCATTTTCCAAACTGACCTCATGAGGAGTCACTTATTTTGAAATCCGGTCGAGAAAGAATCTCATTAGAATTTATTCAAAATATGGTAATGTATTTTGTGTGCTACTAATTTGAAAAGTTGCCCTAGCACAAGCTAAATTTCTCCGTCCATCTAGCTTCGCTAGTTCCTCAGCAATTCTGAGTGACTAATAAAATAAACATTTATTCAACTAACATGACGCTTAGTAATGAGGAAAAACCAACCTGCCGAGGTCTGGGCACACAGTAAATTTCTTTGCCTGCAAGTCTTTTGCAAACCCCTGAAGTAGCAGCCCTCTAGTGGCTTGGAGGCAAATTGCAATAGAAACTAAAACGGATCGCTTTCCCTGATCTCACCTCTTCTCCTTCTCTGTATAAACATACTCCTCCTGGACTTTTCAAAAGAAAATAATGTTATTATGTTCTTTTCAGGCCCAGAAAAATATAACAGAAATGTAACCCTGATGTTGTCCAGGCGGCAATATTTCAAATCACAGCTTGCCTTTGAACGAACATTATAACACTCTCAGGAATAAAAGGCCACTAAACTGGACTTTTCCTTGTTGCTGGAATGGAAGCTTTATCTTTATCACCCTCATCATCCTGGTGCCCTGACTATATCTGAAAAGACGTAACAAAGACGTGGTTTTAAAAGGTTTGAACCCCAGCAATATGGAAGTATTGTTAATGCTCAGATTATCGAGTGTACACTTTTACAGCAATTTAAACACCACCTTCAAATCCGATGCAGTAAAACTAACAGGGAAAGTGAGCGCTCATGTTAAACAATCGTCCTCACTCATAGCGCCGCTTTTGTTATTTCATTAAAGATTAAAATCCAGATCAAAGCCCCAGCACGGAGCCGCAGAACACTCGCGACAGGGTTGTGCGCTCCAATTTTCTTTGTACTTTATCCATTAGGAACTCACAAACAAATCAAATAATTAAATAAGTGAATAAAACAGAGCTCAGTGTGAGAATGTGTCGGAATAACCGAACACAAACACAGGAGGGGAGAACACTGACAGATCGCCTCCGTCTTTATCTCCTTCTCTCGCTCATGCTATTGTTCTCTGTCTTTCACACACGCTGTAATTAGTGCCATGTGTAGGAGGGGGTTGTGGTAACTAGAG
>NC_080732.1:934853-984853 GCF_019097595.1 Hemibagrus wyckioides
CCAGGAACCTTCTAACCTTCTGTTCTACCCTTTATCCATCTTCTCGAATGTGTGCATCATAAAATCAGCGCATGCCTTCCCTCTCTGTACCTGTTAAATCAAATCAAATCTGACAGGAGCACCTCGGGCAAATTTTGGACAGTTATTTTTGGATCATTCAAGAATTCTGACAGAGCTTCGGGGGAAAAAGCAAGGGAGGAGTGATCTGTAAACAGACGTGTGTACCAGCTAAACTGGGAGGTGCATAGGCTCCGACATCGGTGTTAAAGTTCTACTCCAGAACGTAAACATGTTTATACTGAAATATCTGCGATGTGTTTGTCATATTAATGAGAAATCCAGTGTAGAAGAAGTGAAGACGTTGAAGCAAAACATGGAGTCCCAGAATGCATTGCAGCTATATGATGCAGAGACATGGCTTGGCTGGTTAGCAGAGAGCGAGATGGAGTTGATGACGGTGTTCGGATGAAAGCTTTGAAAGCTTTTTGAGCAGATGTACAGGTGAGGAGCTGAGAGACCTGGACAGGCAAAAGGATTAAAGCGCCGCTGCATCGCTCTCTTTAAGCAGAGATGAAGCGAGGGCAAAATCCCACTGGGCTATTATCACAGTGGCATTGTGGGTAATGTAGGAAAATCCTTTATCCAAATTCAAAATAGATGGGTTAAACACCTCATGCTAAAAATGATGAATACATTACAGAATAAATATTAGATGCCACATTTTCTTGTAATGATCGTTAAGAGTAAATCAACAGGTAGAGAACAGATCGAATAAAAGAGCTACAGAGAGAGACAGCCATTCATCTCTGATGTTTTAGTGCAGAATCGCCATCTTGTCAGGCTTTTAGTCAATTATTTATGCGTCTCGTTTCCCAGAAGACACTTCTGTCACTTTAGGTGAAAGGAGCAGCATCGTGAAATGATTATGTCGGACAATTCAAGACTCAAATATCTCTGAAAAATGTCTCTGTCACTTCCTGTCTGTCTAAATCTCTCTCTCTCTCTCTCTCTCTTTCTCTCTTTAAGGTCATGGCTTGTTTGGCACGTTCGAGATGCTGTCTTCGTGGCGACGGACCCGTGAGGACCAGCATGTAAAAGAGCGAGTGGCTGCTGTTTTCTCAGATTGCATGCTTCCCTTCACCGCCAGCACCGCCCTTCACCTGGTCACCTTCGGCATCGGCGCCAGTCCCTTCACCAACATCGAGGCTGTGCGCCTGTTCTGCCACATCGCCTGCATTTCCATCCTCTTCAACTACCTCTACATCCTCACCTTCTATGGGTCAAACCTGGTTTTTGCAGGTTACCTCGAAAACAACTATCGCCACAGTCTGTTCTGCAGGCGCGTCCCCAAGCCTGATTTACTGCAGCAGAAGCCAGCGTGGTATCGCTTCCTGATGTACACGCATTACAACGAGGAAGCGTCTGAACCCGCTGACCTTCATGTCTATGAGAACCATCTCCTGGTGGCCTTCATGAAGCGCTACTATTGCGACTGGATCACCAACACTTACGTCAAACCCTTTGTAGTGCTTTTTTATTTAGTATACATCTCCTTTGCGTTGATGGGCTACTTACAGGTCAGCGAAGGCTCAGACCTCAGTAATGTTGTCGCAACGGAGACCAGCACCATCGCCTACACCCGGGCGCAACAGCGCTACTTCAGCAGTTACAGCCCTGTAATCGGCTTCTACATCTACGAATCTATCGAGTACTGGAACACCAGTGTGCAGGAGGACCTTCTCGAGTACACCAAAGGGTTTGAGCGGATCTCCTGGTTTGAGAGTTACCTAAACTACCTGCATGGTCTGAACATCACGACCAGCCTTTCGCGCAGAAACTTCACTGAGTATCTGCGCTCAGGCTTCCTCCGCCAGCCCCGCTACCTCCATTTTTCAGACGACATCATATTTGCCAAGCGGGCTGATGGAGAGTTTGACGTGGTGGCTTCCCGGATGTTCCTGGTGGCCAAGACGACAGAGAACAAGCGAGAGGAGATGTCAATTTTGCTAGACACGCTGCGTAAGCTCTCGCTGACCTCCAGGGTGAAGTTCATCATCTTCAACCCTTCCTTTGTGTACATGGACCGCTATGCTTCGTCAGTGGGTGCGCCACTGAAGAACTCGTGCATTGCCGCTTTGTTCTTGCTCTTCTTTTCTAGCTTTTTGGCTGCAGACCCTTTGGTGAATGCCTGGATAACTGTGACGGTGGCCTCTGTGGAATTTGGTGTGGTGGGATTCATGACCCTGTGGCAGGTGGAGTTAGACTGCGTGTCAGTGCTGTGCCTGATTTATGGGGTGAACTATGCCGTGGACTCGAGCGTACCTCTGGTGTCAGCCTTCGCTCTGGGACGGGAATCGACACGTACGCGATGGGTGAAGGTGTCACTGGAGCGGCACGGGGTTCCTGCCCTGCAGAGTTACATGTGCTACGGTGCGGCGTTGTTGCCCTTAGCAGCCGTTCCGTCCAACCTTACTCACACACTGTTCAGGTGTTTTTTCCTCACTGCCCTCATCACTGCTTTCCACTGCCTGGCTATCCTTCCAGTCCTCCTGACATTCTTGCCTCCGTCCAAGAAAAAGCGGAGGGAAAGGAAAAACATGGCTGAGCACCGAGAAGAGATTGAATGCGTGGACATGGCAGACAGTACGCGAGTGGTCGATCAGATTACCACCGTCTGACGAAGTCTGACCGAGAGCAGAGGCAGGGCTTGGGCTCACAGCGTCCATCAGAACCTGGACATGTCATGTCACAGAGGCAGATATAATAATCTGAGCAAAACAATTTGAGCCCTCTTGTTGGAACTAGGCTTTGTTGTCATGGTAAAAAGTGCTAGAAAGGTCTCGCCATTAACACGAGGCTAGGTTGTCATGGTGAAAGCCCTGCGAAGGTTGTGCTGTGCATCTTCCATCCCTGCGTGGATGGTGAGAGGTCTTTGTTCTGTGAGCTGAATGAGCCAAATTTTTTGGCCAGCTGCAGATAATTACAGAGCAGCTCCTAGACGAGCGACTGAATTCTCTCGACAAGGTTTTTCGCCTTAAAGCAGTTCAGACAGACTTACAGGCTATAAACAACATTTCCTCATTACTGTGATAATAAAATATGAAAATATCAAATAGAACCTCACCACTCATATTTATTTACAGGTGGTCAGGGGGACCTCATTGCTAAATAAATGCTAAGGCAGCCATATTTGTATGTTAATAGCCATGTCCTTTATTAGCCATATACATTCTAGCTAATTTGTCATTTCATATCTCCCTTGAATTTTTTCTTTCTATATCAGACATAAGAACACTTGATCTCTGGTGGAGAACCATGTGGACGCACGCTCGCAGGCCATGGTGCACTGCATCGCTTCCATGGTAACCCCTTGTATGGCCACACCTGTCACAATTTAGCGTTAGATTATTCTGTAAATACATCATTTGATCCCCCTCGAGTATTCAGTCAGTTCCTAATAGCTCCTAATAGGAATCGATGGCTGATTAAGTTATGCAGCAGTGCAGGCTGTAAATAACCTACAAATGATTTCATTCCAGAGTTCCTGGAGTGTGTTGTTTCTTCCTCAGAAAAAAATGTTGAAAATTACACTGTCACACACAACACGCCTCATCAATATGGATGAGCCAGAATCACTCTCTTTGTGTCCTTGCTCTCTCAGTATGAGAGGCACAAAGGAGGGAGAGGACACAGAGAGAGAGAGAGAGAGAGAGAGAGACGCACACACAGACACATACCCGGAGAGAGAGAAAAAGAGAGAGAGAGTAGAAATGTAAAGAAAGACGTGCACACACACACACAGAGAAAGAGAGAGAATAGAGAAGTGTAGAAAAAGACACACATATACAGACAGAATGACAAAGAGAGAGAGATAAACAGAGAAAGAAAGAGAGTTAGTGAGATTTTTTTGTTTTGTTATCATAAAGAAATAAAGTCTACACTTTCTCCTCTCATGTAAGCTATGAGAGCTGCTGAATTCTGGATTCTGTTTGGTCAGTAGGTGTTGATTATTTTTCCATAGCAGCAGTGCTGACATGCAGTCCTGACTGTAAGGGAAATCCCAGGGTCACATTAATGCTCTCATTCTCATACTTTATCGTTTCTATAGTAACATTTCCTTCACGAGAGACTCATATGGTGGACAAAAAGATGAATGCCTCTTGTAATCGGTAATATGGTACGAGAAGTATTTCTGTGAGATGTTTGTGTGTGTGTGTGTGTGTGTGAGGTGAGGAAGGAGTCTCCAGTGTCAGTGCTGTGTATCAGTCAGAGGTGGAACTGGAACTTTAAGTTTTCCACATCTTCAGGACAGAGGAGTGAGAGAGAGAAAAGTTCGGATGGTGAAGGAATGAGCGTTTATAGAACAGAACTGAGAACTTGTTTCACAACATTAAATATAACCGCAAATGGATAAAAGAGTGTTAAAATAGTATGACGTGTCATTTGTTAAAGGAAAATAATCATCTGTTCGAGGGGTAACATTAATTCTCTCACTTGTTGTTCTACCATATCAGCATGTTGGGGTGATGATGTTGTTTTAGCAGAGCAGAAGTCTGGACTGTTGGCTCCTCTGGCAGGTCACCAACAACTGCTCCTTTCTTCTTCACAACATGACTGGAGCTCATCACTGAGGAATATTTGCAGTTCTTACACCTGTTTCTCTCTGTTCTTATCTCCAGCATCTGCTTTACTACACAGTTTAATACACGTATGTCATCACCAAACATCTCCTCTAGCGTATAGTATCTCACGTCTCTGCCCACGTGTTTGTTATTTAGTCTGAGAAAAGCATTTCCACCTTCTCAGTGCTCTTCAAGGTCAGATTGTACCATTCGAGTTAATCTGGGGTAGACTGAACCCAAAACTTCATCCAGTTGAACACTCTTTCTGTAGAAGTGAAGGAAGACGTCATTGTGTATCTTAACCACCTAAATTTATTTAACTCTGTCCCACTATGAAGAAACTTGAAAATCTCTTACTCTTTAAACAGATAATCCTGTTTATCTTTTTGTTGTTGTTGTAATATTTATTTTAGAAACCAATCCATTTTTCTTCAGCTCTCATGTCTAAATTACATACAGGCTCTGTTTGTCAGCGTAGCCACTGATTTTAGCTTCTGAATTTAAAATTATAACGTTCATCCTTCATAACGTTCCTTCATCTTGGTTCCTGAACAGTTTTAAAAGTTCAGACACACCAGATTTTGGGCTTCAGATGTTCTCTAAGACTGGAAATGTGAAATCCTCAGAAACCCTGCTGTCTGAACTTGATATTCCACACAGAGAACAGACAGGAATCTACTCATAAGGACAGATTTGTTGGTTTTGTATTTATTTGTATAAAATTCCAACTAATAAAGCGAAGTAGAACATTAAAGTGTTTAGTAGTGGTATTATTTTTGATCATGTGTGCTCATGAAACATTAAAATTCAACACTGCCATCATGTGGAGAACAGAAACATCATGTGGTTCTACTGCACATAATTGCTATTATTGTTACTGATATTGAGACGTTATGACTTTAACCTCCAGTTTAACATCACAGCTAGGTTTCAGGTCTCTTCCTTTGCTGTGTGTTTTCGCTACAGCCCTTATAGACATCATGTGTATTACAAGTCACTATACACTTTGACTTTAAAGGAAATATCCTCATACAAGTCCAGTCCAGGATGAGTCCAGGAACATGTCACTCTACATTCACTGTGTACAAATGAAGATATTTAACCTGCAGCAGGACTGATGACAAACCTGAAATGGACTTCATTAGGATTTAAGGCCATGAATCAACCCAAAATATGTGGGGTGTGGTACCTTAGTGGTTAAAATGTTTGACAACTGACCAGAAGGTTGTAGGTTTGAATCCCAGGTCCACCAAGCTGCCACTGCTGGGCCCCTGAGCAAAGCTCTAAACCCTCATTTATTCAGTTGTATTAAATGAGATAAAAAATATTGCTCTGGACAAAATATACCGTAATACTGAAGTGAAGGAAATCTCAATGTACACTATATTGCTGAAAGTTTTGGGACGTCTGCCTTTACCTGCACATGAATGTAATATGGAGTTGTCCCACCCTTTGGAGCTATAACAGCTTCAACTCTTTTGGGAAGGCTTTCCACAAGGTTTGGGAGTGTGTTTATGGGAATTTTTAACCATTCCTCTTTGGGTCAGGCACTGATGTTAATCAAGAAGATCTGGCTCACAGTCTCTGCTCTAATTCATCCCAAAGGTGTTCTATGGTTGAGGTCAGGACTCTGTGCAGGCCAGTCAAGTTCCTCCACACCAAACTCACTCATCCATGTCTTTATGGACCTTGCTTTGGTCACTGGTGTGCAGTCATGTTGGAACAGGAAGGGGTCATCCCTAAACTGTTCCCACAAAGAGCATGAAATTGTCCAAAATGTCTTGGTATGAAGAGTTACTTTCACTGGAACTAAGGGGCTGAGCCCAACCCCTGAACTCAATGATTTGGAGGGGTGTCCCAATACTTTTGGCAATATAGTGTATATTGTAAAAACATAAACTCATTTTGGCTCTTCTACAGAAGAAGTTTCAGGTTCAGAAAGTGTTTAGAGCATTAACCAGCAAGAGGAGAGGTTTTACTTCTACTTCCACATCATCATCCACATTAAAAACGAGTACATTGGTCACTCCTCTACTGTCTCAGTTTTCTTTTAGAGAATTAATGATCATTATCTGACTAACCATCTAACTACATCATTTAACCTGGAACTAGTTCAGAAATATAATTAGTCTTTAACCATTTCCAGGCGAGGGCGGAGTCCAGAGTGATTCATGTAAGGAAGAAGAGCAAATAATACAGTCATTATCCAGGGTGGATGAGAGAGTGTTAGGATTAAACTGTATTCTGATACCTGATAAAAAATAAAAAGGTATTTTGCACGTCCAGGATACACCTTAAATAAACAAAAAAAGATCAATAAATCAAGAAATTAATTAGTAAATAAATAAAAGGAGTGTGCTTGACTGACGGAAGGTAAATATCAGGGGACTTTTGTTTTGAGAAGATGAAATGTAAGTGCTTTAATGTGGATTTTAGTTTAGTTTGTGTTTGTTGTCTAGCACCTGAAACTCAATTTTGAACTGTAAATAATAAAAGACTCCATGTCCGGCTGTAATAGGCAAACAGTCAGGATGTTGCTGAGTAGATTCTCTTCCCACCCTGATGCTCATTATTATAATTATTATTATTATTATTATTATTATTATTATTATTATTATTATTATTATTATTATTATTATTGTCACAGGAACCCAGGAACAGAGACAGGAGAGCTGATGGTGAGTCAAGTGACTGAGTCTTTATTGTGCAGTCAAACAGTGCAAAACAGGTGAAGAACTGAAAACATAACTTAAAGAGAGGCTTATCTGAGTGGTGTGCAAGGAATCTGAGATACGTCCACACAAGGGCGAGACGAGACTAGCCATTGCTCGTGTGAATGAAAGCCGAGGACGACCGCGGTCTCTGGGAGCAGGACGGTCGGGATGTCGCTGATGGAACTCGGAGAGTAGTGAAGGGTCAAGTATGTCATCCCGGTCTACCCACAATCTCTCCTCCGGTCGGTACCCCTCCCAGTCGACCAGATACTGAATGTGTCCGCCTCGCCGTCTGGAGTTTATGACCTCCCGGACCTGGAAGATGGTGTCATCAGGGTCGACCTTGGGCGGAGGGAGCACCTCGGGTTCTGTGGATGCAGGAAGAACAGAATCAATAAAGGGTTTTAACAGAGAAACATGGAAGGTGGAAGAGATACGGTAGTGCTGAGGGAGCGGGAGCTCATAGGACACTTCATTGACTTGTTTCTTGACGGTGAAGGGTCCTATGTAGCGGGGACTCAGCTTCCTGCAGGGCAGTTGTAAGCGGACATTTCGCGTAGAGAGCCAGACCCTATCGCCCGGCTGATACTGGGGTGCGTCTCGCCGATGGGTGTCGGCCTGACTCTTGTGGCGACGGACCACCCCTTGCAGGTGGACGTGGGCTGATTCCCATACCCTCTCACTCTCTTGGAACCAGAAATCCACGGTGGGCACTTCGACTGGTTCCCCCGTCCAAGGGAACAGCAGTGGCTGGTACCCGAGTACACATTGAAAAGGAGTCAGCTGGGTCGATTCTTGACGGAGGGAATTTTGGGCGTATTCGACCCAGGGGAGGTATTGGCTCCAGGTATGTTGGCGGTCGTGGCAGTAGGCCCTTAGATAGCGTCCGATCTCTTGAATCTTCCGCTCTGTCTGGCTGTTGGTCTGAGGATGGTAGCCCAGGACAGACTCACAGACACCCCGAGCAACTTGAAGAAGCCTCGCCATACTCTGGAGACGAATTGAGGCCCCCTATCTGACACGATGTCTTCGGGAAGGCCGTAGTGTCGGAAGACATTGTGGAAGAGGGCCTCTGCTGTCTCCAAGACCGATGGGAGTCCTTTGAGTGGGATGAGTTTGCACGCTTTGGAGAAGCGATCGACGGTGATGAGGATAGTGGTTTACCTGTTAGAACTGGGCAGATCAGTGGCAAAGTCGACGCCTAGGTGTGACCAGGGACGACGTGGAATTGGAAGTGGTTTTAGTTTACCTTTTGGTAGACGTCTCGGGGTAGAAACCATGGCACAGACAGAGCATTCTTTGACATAACAGTCCACATCTTGGGCCATGTTGGGCCACCAGTACTGCTCCTGGAGGAGTGAGAGGGTTCGCTGCCTGCCCGGATGACCCGATCCCAGAGATGTGTGCACTGAGTCCAGAAGGGTGAGCTGTAGTGAAGTGGGTATGTACGTCTTACCTTCTGGACCTCCCAGCGGGGCAGGTTCGTCTCTGGTGGCGGCACGAATATTCTCGTCCAGAGACCATGTGATGGGGCATACAAACAAGGCTGGAGAGGGGATGGGTTATAACCTCGAATGGGTGGTTAGCTCCCTCCAGGCAGTGCTGCCACTCTTCCAGGGCCAGTTTAATGGCCAACAGTTCCCTGTTTCCAATGTCATAATTCTGGTCTGCCGGGGATAGCTTTTTGGAAAAGTAGGCACACGGGTGGAGTACAGGAGGCTCACCTCTCCTCTGGGATAGGACAGCTCCCACTCCAAGGGAAGAGGCGTCCACTTCCACCACGAAGGGTCGGGTAGGATCCGGGTGAACGAGAGTGGGGGCCGTGCAGAAGGCGGCTTTCAGCTTCTGGAAGGTGACATTAGCTTTGGGTGTCCAGGTGAGTTTCTTGGACTTTTGGCGTAGCAGGGATATGAGAGGGGCCGCGAGTCCGCTGTATCCTGCCATGAAACGGCAGTAGAAGTTCACAAACCCCAGGAAATGCTGGAGGTTCCTAATGGAGGACGGTTGTGGCCAGCATTGGACGGCCTCCACCTTGGTGTGGTCCATCTGGATGCCCTTAGGTGAGATGACGTAACCTAGGAATTGGATGGTAGACTGGTGGAACTCACATTTCTCCTGTTTCAGGTACAGGTGGTGGTGACGGAGCCGGGTCAGTACCTGTCTGACATGCTCCACATGCTCGCTGAGATTCGAGGAGTACATAAGTATGTCATCGATGTAAACGATGACAAATTTGTGGAGCATGTCCCGGAAGATCTCATTAACAAAGTTCTGGAAGACGGATGGGGCATTAGTGAGACCGTATGGCATGACCCGGTACTCATAGTGCCCTGATGGTGTAACGAAGGCGGTCTTCCACTCATCTCCTCGTCGAATATGGATTAAATTGTAAGCGCTTCGGAGATCCAGTTTCGAGAAGATGTGAGCTCCCCGTAACTCTTCCAGGGCCGAGGGCACCAGAGGTAGGGGGTATGCGAACTTCATGGTTTGAGAATTGAGGACTCGATAATCAATACACGTCCTTTTTAGCCACGAAGAAGAAGCTGGATGCTGCCGGAGAGGTGGATGGCTGAATGAACCTGTTTTAGAGCCTCATTGATGTACTCCTCCATGGCTTGGTGCTCTGGGTTCGAGAGAGGGTAGACTTAACCCTTGGGCAGTTTGCTCCCTGGCAGAAGGTTTATGGCACAATCCCATGGCCAGTGAGGTGGCAGTTTGGTGGCAGCCGTCTTACAGAAGACTTCCTGGAATGTTTGGTACTGCTTCGGGAGGTTGACCTGGATGGATGAGCCAGGACTCTCAATTGTGGTAGAGCCTAGGATGGTGGTTTCCGGGGATGGCAACAGTAGGGCTCGCAGGCAGTGCAGTATACAGTACTCACTCCACCGTACAATACTTCCAGAGAGCCATTGTATGTCCGGTTGGTGTTGCGCCAGACAGGGGCGTCCTAAGACCAAATCGACTGCAGCATCCTCCAGCACCAGTAGGGACAACTTCTCCTCATGGAAGCAGCCCAGTCATAGGGTTAACTCCGGAGTCCTCCATCGCACCAGTCCGTTACTTAGCGGTTTCCCCTGAATGGTGGTTATGAGGTAACGGGTAGGGTTTCTCTGGCAAGGTATGGTGCAGGTGGACAGTAGACGAGAGGAGATGAAATTACCAGATGATCCGGAATCAAAAAGCACTTTTACTGTGAAGGATTGGGTGGCGTGGATTAACACAGCATCATGGTAGCGGTGAGATGTCATAACTGAGTTAATAAGGGCTGTGCTCACCGTGGTGCGAGGAGGGCGGACTGGGCAGGTCTGGAGGAGATGGCCATCATCTCCGCAGTACAGACACAACCGCTGACCAATGCGACGCTGGCGCTCGTCATGAGAGAGGTTCAAGATTCAAGATTCAAGATTCAAGAAGCTCTCTGGTGTTTATAATCATTTATAATCACACTCTCTGGTGTTTATAATCATTTATAATCACACTCTCTGGGTTTATAATCATTTATAATCACACTCTCTGGTGTTTATAATCATTTATAATCACACTCTCTGGTGTTTATAATCATTTATAATCACACTCTCTGGGTTTATAATCATTTATAATCACACTCTCTGGTGTTTATAATCATTTATAATCACACTCTCTGGTGTTTATAATCATTTATAATCACACTCTCTGGTGTTTATAATCATTTATAATCACACTCTCTGGGTTTATAATCATTTATAATCACACTCTCTGGTGTTTATAATCATTTATAATCACACTCTCTGGTGTTTATAATCATTTATAATCACACTCTCTGGGTTTATAATCATTTATAATCACACTCTCTGGTGTTTATAATCATTTATAATCACACTCTCTGGTGTTTATAATCATTTATAATCACACTCTCTGGTGTTTATAATCATTTATAATCACACTCTCTGGTGTTTATAATCATTTATAATCACACTCTCTGGTGTTTATAATCATTTATAATCACACTCTCTGGGTTTATAATCATTTATAATCACACTCTCTGGGGTTTATAATCATTTATAATCACACTCTCTGGGTTTATAATCATTTATAATCACACTCTGGTGTTTATAATCATTTATAATCACACTCTGGTGTTTATAATCATTTATAATCACACTCTCTGGGTTTATAATCATTTATAATCACACTCTCTGGTGTTTATAATCATTTATAATCACACTCTCTGGTGTTTATAATCATTTATAATCACACTCTCTGGGTTTATAATCATTTATAATCACACTCTCTGGTGTTTATAATCATTTATAATCACACTCTCTGGTGTTTATAATCATTTATAATCACACTCTCTGGGTTTATAATCATTTATAATCACACTCTCTGGGGTTTATAATCATTTATAATCACACTCTCTGGGTTTATAATCATTTATAATCACACTCTGGTGTTTATAATCATTTATAATCACACTCTGGTGTTTATAATCATTTATAATCACACTCTCTGGGTTTATAATCATTTATAATCACACTCTCTGGTGTTTATAATCATTTATAATCACACTCTCTGGTGTTTATAATCATTTATAATCACACTCTCTGGGTTTATAATCATTTATAATCACACTCTCTGGTGTTTATAATCATTTATAATCACACTCTCTGGTGTTTATAATCATTTATAATCACACTCTCTGGGTTTATAATCATTTATAATCACTCTCCAGTGTCACCCAGAAGAGGAAGAGGTTCTTTTTTGAGTCTGGTTCCTCTCAGGGTTTCTTCCTCACATCATCTCAGGGAGTTTTTCCTCTCCACAGTCACCTCATGCTTTTCATTAGGGACAAATACATTTATATAAATAAATTTAAGTCTAATATTAATTTAGAACTTTTTGTTCTATATTTATTATGTTCTTTAAAGTTGACATTAGAAGAACGGCAGTGAATGGAGTAAATCTGGGATTTGATCAGTAGCTGGACTTCAACAGCACTGTGTTATTAAATTAGTTCATAGATGATTTTCTCAGGTTGGGCGTAATGACGTGTAAATGCTGTGTTTGAGTCAGAATCAGAGTCATAGTTATGTGGAACAACCAGAATGTTCAGATTAATATCGGTTCTGTTAATGAACACATTATATCCTGATGAGGTTTTTATTAATTAGCAAATATTTTCCCCATCAGCATCCAACTACATGTAGTTGTGGTTATTGTGGTTGTTGTTGTTGTTGTTGTTGGTTGTGGTTGTTGTTGTTGTTGTTGATGATGATGTGGTTGTTGTTGTGGATGTTGTTGTTGTGGTGGTAGTTGATGTTGTTGATGTAGTTCTTGTTTTAGTTGTGGTTGTTGTGGTGGGGGGGGTGTTGTTGATGTAGTTCTTGTTTTAGTTGTGGTTGTTATTGTGGTGGTTGTGGTTGTTGTTTTTGTTGTGGTGGTTGTTGTTTGTTGTAGTTGTTGTTATTGTTCTTGTTGTAGTTGTTGTTTGCACCACTGACACAATTCACATTTCCTCCCTGTCTTGATGAGACTCACAAACTCATTAGAGACTCATAAGAAGATGGATTCGATATTTTAAAAGAGGTAATAAACTGCAATAGAAAGAGAAACAGGAAGTGGTGCATTGCAGTAAACACACTAAATAAACCCAGAGATGCTGAAGCGGTCTGCACGCCTCCACACCATCTCACATGTGCCAGGTACATCAAATACATCTGAACACTCTGTTCTCTGGATCTATTACTGCTCCAGTCAACATGCTAAACATCTCTGCTTTTATTCACAACTTTTATAGATCACACTCTCTCACACACAGCTTACATCACCGCTCTCTGTTCTTACCCCTGGGGCAGATTTCATGCTATAAATCTTTGAGTTGTCCTCATTACAGCCTGATCCCCTTACACAAAAACACGACACACCAAGCCCAGAGATTCACATGCGCTCTTCTTAATCCTCACAAACAAAGACTGGGTTCAATTTCAGCCCTCTATGGCACAGACATCCCGGAAATGCTCAGATCCTCATCCTGGTCCTGATCCTGGTCCTGATACCTGAGGTTTGGAAGCAGGAACATCCGCTGCATGAGCCCCTTCATGGTATTAAGTCTACCACAATTACACCAAAATCTCTCTTAACCATAGTGATGAGAAGCACTGAAGGTCTCTGGGATGCGGGTAAGATAAATATAAAGTTGCGTTAATGGAAGGTTTAATAAATACTGAGAAAAAAAATTATGAAAATGTAGTCGTTAAGTAATTGTAATTTAATTATTCATTATTTTAGATGTAATTATTTTATTCATTATTTAATTAATTATTCATTATTTTAGATTATTTTTTGCCATTTGAAAATATTTTTAACAGTAAATAATTTAAATCTGTTACATTTAAAAATGTTCACAAATAAATGCATAGAATGTACATGGTTTATTATTAAATAATATTATATAATAATAATAATAATAATAATAATAATAATAATATTATTATTATTATTATTATTATTGTTGTTGTTGTTGTTGTTGTTGTTGTTGTTGTTTCTTTCTGACGCTTTTTTAAAAATTCTCTCACTGTTATTTTTTTTATTTCTATGTTTCTTTGCTGACGTCACTGACAGGTGTAGATTATTTAATTATTATTAATTCCCCGGTCAGTCATTAAGGATCTGGTCTTTATCTTGATGTGTGTTTACAGGAATCTGACCTCATTGACACTGCTGGTGTTTATTGTTGTTGTTGTTAATTGGAGGTGTCGCTCGCGCTCAGTGACAAGGTCATGTGTGTAGCTTCAGATGTGAAGAATCCACTGCACATTATGGTGAGGGTGTGTCCGGTCTCATCATGCTGACACACCTGGCTAACACACACACACACACACCTCTGGCACAAAGAGAACAGGTTTATACTGTACTGCTGCTTCTCTCGCGGTTGTGAGTATAGTCACTTTACGGACGCAACGAGCGCGCGTTTTGGTTTTTTTTGGGTTTTTTTATTACACGACAATTTTATACGCGAGTCGTGGCGAGCCGAGAGCGCGAGACAGAAACGCACCGCCAGGTCGGTCCTCCGCGAGCCGGTTTGTCGTCCCGAGTGAGTGGAGCACATGCACAGCCGCCGGGGAGAGAGCTCCCGGGACCGGGGCGCGCGCGCTGTTCTCACACTGTAGGATGTGCGTGCGCGACGGCGGCGTGCCGAGGCGACACCAGGTGAGCGCGAGCGGGGGTTCAATTAGTACTCTCAGAAATACAGGCACCAAACTTTCCTTGTTACCGACGTGTTAGCGTCAAGGGTACCTCTTTAGTACCGTTAGTACCTTTTTTTTACTCTAAAAGTTAATTACATTTATCTTTATCCACAGTTCTAGACGAACTTTATGTATTAAAGGTACAACAAGGACCTGACTGAAACAGGAACTGTTTATTACTCATCATGTGTATTATTATAAGCAGGAGAAGATGAGGATGATGCCATGTGCCCTGTAGGATCAAGGAGCAAAAAAATGTCTATATGAACAAAATTATACAAGACAAATGTCCCAAAAGTAAACGTTCCCCTGGAAGCTGGAAGTTTTTACCCTTTCCTATTGCTATCTATCTATCTATCTATCTATCTATCTATCTATCTATCTATCTATCTATCTATCTATCTATCTATCTATCTATCTATCTATCTGTGTGTGTATATATCTGCAATGGTAAACTTCATAACTTCATAATACGTGGCATATTGTGTCAATACACACCTAATTAATCTAGATAATTGGACTGTAATTGTTGGTTAGAGCTTTAAGAGTACACAACATTACAACAATGTGTTTTTAGGTTAAAAACAAACAAACAAACTCACTGAAGTAAAGATATTAAAGATGTGCCCTCGTTGTTATTACCCCAGGTTGTAGGACGTCATGGGGTAGAAAAGGAACTCTGCTGTCCCTTTGTGGTCATCTTCCTTACTTCTGTTGTACCTTTAATACATGAAGAACACCTGGAAAAGAGGAGTTAATTGATTTAAATGAATTAAAGCACATAATTGGTCTGTAATTAGTTTTTAGAAAACAGCTTTAAGACCTTTGGTTCAGTCACTCTGAGAAATAAAGGCACTGGAGTGAACTTTTCCAAGCTTTTCTCTGAAAACTAAATGTAGTTTGTTTGTGTTTGTGTATTCTTCTTAAAGGCGCATTACATACATCTTTCTAAGTAAAACATCTTTATTAAAAGTGTAAAAAGTATACATGTGACAGCACCACGGAAAGGTACCTGTCATCAGAGCATACCACAGAGTGGAATATCTGGTGGAGTCTCAGGTTAAAAATGTATCAAAAGTCTGATCAGTATCTGGTATCTATCCCAGCTCTACTCATCAGCAGTCTGATACAGATAAGATCAGCTGTACAAAATACGACCTGCTGTTACTCTAATGCCCGGCTCAAAGAAAATAAAATACAGCGTAATTTCTCCAGACACTGAAGAATCACAGGCTGATGAAGATGTGGTTAAAATTTCAGAGACATTCTCATTCGATTACGCCACCTACCCCACATACCTGTGAAAAAACAGTCCTTAAAGTGGCTATAGAGAGAGGATCAGTTTTAATTGTTCGGTCTTAAAAATCAGGAATTCAGGTCAGTGTGAGATTCACTGTGAGATAAAAATTAAAGTATTATTTAAAAAAAGGTTTATTTTTCCATATTTAAGTCAATTAATGAATTGCATAATGCTTTTTATAGACAGGAATAACTGAGAAATTAATTAATATCAAAAACTAGAACAAAAATAAATAAATAAATAATTATTATTAGTAGTAGTAGTAGTAGTATTAATTTCTATTAATATATAATATTAATAATATTCTATTATATCTAATTATTATTAATTGCCGATCTCTGCACACACAGGACTCACACACAGCCACAATCTCTGCTGTAATGTTAGCTGAACGCAGCCTGTGAGTGATTCGAGAAACATTTCCTGAAAAAAAAAAACACGAAAAGAAAAACAAGAAAAGAGAGGAGGACGTCACAGAGCTGTCTCGATTTAATCCTCAGCTCACTCTGGAAAGTTTGTTCATCCTCCTTTCATTTCAGAATTAAACAAAATCATCTAAATAATCCAGACGCACCAGTTCCACCAGTTCAGAGCATTCTCACCTAAACAGGTTTATGCCTTCAGAGCGTTGGGTCTGAACTTCCTCACAGCGAGCAGCAGCCACGGTTTGTTCAGAACAACAGATTGTTCTTCTGAAAGTCAGAGGAACAAAGAGCAAAACATCACTTTATCATTTTAGCTCTTCACTTTTCACACAACGCTGGTGTTACTAGGAACTGGGATTAAATTTTCTTTACCTTTAAGGGGAAATGTGACCTTTTACTGAGATCTGTCATAAATACGTAAACAAAACTGGTCAATAGTTAAGAAGAGGAAACAGGAAGAGTGTCCACTCCTGACCCTTTCAGTGTCCAAATACATCAATACATCTTTAAATTAATGTGTAAATGAATAAATAAATAAATGTATAAAATGCATTAAGTAATTAATTAATTAGCTATATATTATTCTATTCTATTATTTATAATAATAATAATAATAATAATAATATGAAATAAAATAAATAAAATTATAAGATATATATTATTATATATTCATTGTCAATAGTATAAGTAACTATATCAATGAAATCCTTCCTTAATTAGAACACAGAGTTCCTGCTTCAGTTCTGCAGAAGTTTCTTGATTTTTTTGTTAGTATATTTATTTTTAATGAGTTAAAGTGCAGATGATAAAGTGACGATGTTCAAAAAAAGTTGATATGTTTTGTAATCCTTCCTGGATCTTTCAGTTGGTCCAGAGATCCAGTACGAAGGTCCTGAGTTCCTGCACGGGAAACTCGGAAAAGTTTTTGCATTGCTGGTGCTTTCAAGAACCAAACGGTGATTATTTTAAAAAAAAAAAAAAAAAAGGAAAGAAACATTTTTTAATATGTAATTTAAAATATAATACATTTTTTTAAATGTTTATTTTATCCTCAGGCCAGATTTATGTATTTATTTGAAGCAAAGCAAAGAGACTTCCTGTAAATTTCTGAGAAAAAGACTGAATTTTGATACGTTTCATTTTTAGTGAGGAAAACCTGTTACTGAGCCTGTTATAAAAAACCAGCACATCTTCCTCTAACACTCACGACAAACCCTAATGATCAGCTCCTGTTCCTGAATCTTTTGTAATCGAGACGTCCTGAGAGAGAGAGAGAGAGAGAGAGAGAGAGAGAGAGAGAAAGGAAAGATGAGAAGAGAAGAATGCGAGCCAAAATGATGAAAAGTGCTTCTGGCTGTTTGGGTGTTGTGATGTTTGCCCCACTGCAGAGAGCTTTCTGTGCTCTACACCACCTTCAGGGAGCACACCATGTGGCAGTTTGAGGTGTTTTTTCTGTCTTTCAAAGACAAAAACATTGAGTTTGTAAACAAGGTCATGAAGATGCTTGTAGTTAGCAAGAGAAAAGACCTCGTTAGTGGGGTTTGCAGATCCATTATCCATCCAGTCATTTTCACTAATCTCTGTACAAATATTCATACAATTCACTCATTAACAAGATTCAGATCTGCTTTAGCACCGATGACATCACTGAATTCTGCATCCTGATTGGTCAGAAGCTGTTGATTACCTCTCAATAACGCAGCAGCACATCGCAGGTTATTTATAATTAATGCGCTCGCTTTTAATACATTACGGTTTCTATAGCAACAGCTCCTTCACAGGGACTCATCCGTATCATCACTGACATGGTGTTGATATACGATTTTCTTTCTTCCTAAAGTAAACAGATGTTTATTGTATAACTCCTCATGTGTGGAAGGAGTCTCAAGTGTCAGAGCTGTGTATCAGTCAGAGGTGAAGCTGGAAGTCTTCAGGACAGAGGAGTCTACACTTCTGTGCAGTTTCTCAGTGACATGACCAGCTGAGAATTTTCTCTTACTAACTTGAAAAAAGAGAGACTGCTGAGGGAACGAGTGTTTATAGCTGCTATAACAAGTCACAATGGATGTTCTACATCATAAATGCAACTATAAATGGATAAAATGTACAAATAAATAAAATAAATCAGATAAAATGTTTTTTTCTCTATTACAGAAGGATGCCTCAGAAATACAGAAAGCTTTTTCCCGGACGAGAAAGGACGTCCGCTCGTCTCCTCTGGCTTTGGATTCTGATTCCTCTCATTGCTCAAGGTACTAATGTCAGATTTATAGCTCTATAGAAGTGGACAACTTTAGAAAAATGTGCCTGCTGACCTTTCTATCTGAAGACCTCAAGACGATAACAAATAAATATTTTACAGACAGCAGCATCACTTACATCATGATGGAAAATGTCATAGCTCTTTATCGTCACGTATGAATTGCGTGTCTTTTAAAATCAATACAACACAAATCCAACGTCCAGTCACTACTGACCACGCTACATCTCTCCACGCAGTAATTATGTAACACATCAAATGAACGCTGTGGCGCAAAATCTCTGCCATCTTTCACGGAATCTGAGTTTCTCTAAAAAAATATGTACAACACATCCTGTGTTTGGCTCCGAATCTTTTCTCCTGAAGATCACTCTGGAATTCGGTCCAGACGACCGAAACCCAACGTGCACCCCACGTCATCACTCCTACACCGAGATTCTTTAGACACGGACCACAATGGGATTTGTTACCATGGCGACAAGGGTTCTGACAACATGCCATGTCCTTTTAAAGCTCTCGAGCCTTCAGAGTAGAACAGCGCTGGAGATGCGAAGTGTAGTGAGGGAATGTGAAAGGCAGAGAGCTGAGACCAGCACTGCAGCAGAAACCACAAGCAGGTGAAGAACCTTTAGAGAAACCTGCAGCTCGAGGAGTGTGGACTCCCGGGTCTAGCTGTTAATTCTGTTCCAATAGAATGTAGTGATAAACACTTTTTGGGACTTTATCTCATTAGTTTAATAAGGCGATGTGAGAATGTGGCTAAAGAAGGAGATGAATGGAGGTCCTGTGTGCTGCTAGATCCCAGTGAGCTGCTAGCCTTAAACAGCTAGCGTGCTAATCTTCTTAGTCTTTAGTTCTGTGTTGTCTTACTTACAGCCATACCCACATCTCTCATCCTATGCCTTTCAATTATGAGCTTTAAGTGATAGTTAAGTACATTCTTTCTCATGTAACGTGATCAGGTAACATTCTGAGAGGCCGGATCCAGGCAGTCCTGTTTCTGATCAGTAAAACGTGGCACATCGTGACGATGCATCATTAACATCTTGAGAAAAACACACACACACACACACACACACATAAAGCTAGGCCTGACTGAGAGGAATGCAGTCTGAGCTACTGCGACTGCCCATGAGCTCAGAAATCAAAGAGACAGCTTGATTTTCCCGCACGCATTAACACAGTGAAGCTCATTAAATCATTATAAGATGATTGTTAATTGCAATGATGGAAGGAAATTCTTTCGCATCGATGCTCAGATGTTATTAACGTGAACACGGAGGTAACATTCCGAATCCGAACAATTCTTAAGGTCCTGACGCACGCAAAGGATTAAAATTCCAGTCTTAATTCTCACACTTGGTTCAAATAAACAAACTTCAAATTTAAATACTTAAAAATCTGGATGTCTTACTGGGACAACTGGGTAAATGCAGATGATTATTATAAATTGACTTTATGACTTTAAAATGACTTTAATTTATTTACCCATTCTAATCTTTCCCTTAATAAAGTACTAAAAATGTAGAAATTTAGAGATTTTTTTTTAATTAATTTAATTTGGTATAATAATTTCCTTAAGAATGTAAACATATAAGAATATTTCTATATAAAATATTACAGATACAGATAAGGAATTAACCAGAAGCAACACTCTGTAAATAAACAGCTCCAAAGGCCAAAAGAAAGGATTTGTTTGTTGTTTGGTTTAATGAAACAGGAAATTCAGGTCATTTTATACAATGTAGATGTAAGATGTAGTGCATACCATGATCATGATTGAATGCATGATAAAAACACTACTAAAGGCAGGTTTTAGATTCAGATAAATGCTGAAAAGATTCTTTAAATGTTTGCTGCACTCTGATTGGTCAGAATGTTGTTTTATATGATCGATTCCGCTCGTTTCAGTGCTTGAGTCGGTCAGATTCTCCAGGCCATTCAACGCCCCCCCGGTTATTTGGGTAAACAGTGTGTGAAAAAGAGGAAGTGATGTCAGTCAGAATCTTAGCGTTCAGCCGATGCAGCACTTACACAACACTGATAAGTCATATCTCGTCTTACTTCACTCACATACTTTAACATTTCAATTTATTTGTTCCCCCATTCCTACGTGACACCCAGGAATGATATTTTCCATCGCAGCACAATGACGCCTGCCTGAGGGAACATTAGCAGCCCTAACAACATTAACAATGCCTTCACTCAAACCCTGAAGCTTTGTTACAGTAATTCTGTCACATGACCACCTGCAGCGCTAGTCAGAGACTGTGTGAAGAACATATTCACGGCATGTGAACATCAGCATCCTGATCTCAGGAACTGACATAGATTGGATAGGGTGGAAACTGAGTCTCGGACTTCTCACCTCTCGCCGCTCCCGAGGAACGATTAGGTCAATGATTGGTGTTTTTCAGACAATTGCAGGGTGAGTCCTGAGGTGTAGGAGGAGATCAGAGCTATTTTTAGGCTAGTTGGCATTTCAACTCTATGGTGATGTGGTTAGCGATAAACGCAAAGAGGCGTTAATGAATTAAATCAACAAAATGAACATTCTGTACCGTAACAAGTAAAGAAATCAGCTTTCGTGACTGTGAAATTTGCACTGCAATGAATTTCTGTTTATTTCTAATTCAGCATAATCAGTCAGTATAATCACTTATTCTTGGAGTTCAGAGTTTAGAGATTATCCATTTTTTATTTATAACATTAATTTTCATTAAGTTAATAAAATCAATAAAAGCCCAGCAACCTACATTATTGCTAATTCTCTTAGCAAAACAAGGTTTCAGCTGGTCTTGAAGCTAGGCAATGCCAGTCAAGCTAGCTAGCTAATAATCACTAGCTAGTCTGATATTTAACCCACATTATATATTTCTTTGTTCTGCTTTTTTTAATTAATTGATTATATTATCATTGTTCATTTTAGTGAGTGTTTAGTGTCTAACATGATATTTTGCCCTGATTCAAACTACTATTTTGATCAATTTGACTCTCTCATATTTGTTTAAAGTGTGTACTCAGAAAGAAAAGATTAAAATCACACCATAATTGGAAAACTGGACCAGTTTACAGTAGTTTAATTCTAACAGTAATCCTGTAAATATAGTCAATCCAGTCTGCTGTTAGTGTAAATGACGGAGTCTGGCTGCAGTTCAGCTTTAATATTAATATAAATGACAGCAGTAGTGATGATCTGTCTGATAAAAGGCACTTTACATCGACAAGGGATTTCTTTTTACAGTGTTTGAACATTCCATAAAGATGAAAACCAGTCCTGGGGAAACTGGAAAAACTGCTTACGCTATCATCTTGTTTTTCTGAAAATATGTTAGCTTTATTGTTTGAAGCAGAAGTCAAAAAAGAACATCTGTACTGACAGCAATAACAACACTAATAATAATATATTTATAGTAATAACAATCATAATGTAATATTTCGGGGTTGGAGACATAAAGCTGACATTACTCAGGTTACAAATAAACCAGGAAATGTTCTAATACATACTAGAGAATATAATAGCACTAAAAGTAGGAAGAAAATTTTAGGTCAAATTTCACGTTTAATGAAAACAGACTGCAGTGTGAGATTACAGTCAGACTTCATTCCCATTCCACAGACGCCGCTCATTCTTTCGTTTTTGTCTTCAATTCCTTCTTTCTTTGATTGTCTCTTCTCAGCTGACAGCCACTTCATGAGCAATTCCAAGGCCATCCTGCACGGATGCACGGACCAGTGGATTCTGGATGACAAGCACAGCGTACCCAATCTCTTCCAGATGACCGTGTGCATGGACCTGCGTTTACTGACCACAGGAAAGTGGATGGCGTTTAGCTACGCGACGCCTCACTCGTCGTACTACGACCTGGCACTGCATGGTGACAGCGAGGCCGTGTACGCCTGGCTCCTGGGTGTGCGGCACCGATTCCCTGTCAGGTTGGAGCTGGAACGTTGGCACCAGTTGTGTCTGCGCATTGACACGTTGAATAACAGCTTCATCCTGACCGTCAACAGCAGTCAGAAGACGTCCGAGCAACGTACGGTGATCACTCAAGCCATAAAACTCAAGGGTAAACTACAGCTGGGATGTCAGTCCGAGGGCACTTTCACAGGGAGCACAACAGCCACCATAGAGCTCTACATGTTCAGGATATGGGGGGATGTGAGGAAGCATTCACACTGCGAGGATGGCACCATCGTGGGCTGGGACTCGAGTATGTGGAAAATCAGTCGGTACGAGGCCTGGGCCAAGGATCGCACACTCTACTGCGGTGAGCACAATAACCTGGACTGTGGACAACGCTGAAAATCTAACAAAACAATCAATATCCACCATTTTCCTAGTAGTGTTACGATCAGAAGGTGCACATTTACATTTATCAGAAGGTGTACATAAACCATCTCCCAGATCCCAGGGAAATTTTGGGATCTGATTTGCAAAATGTAAATGAGGTCACTAGACTAAGGATTTTAATGTTACTATGTATATATTTAGTTATAGTGTAAGTAAATTCAATGCAAAACATCTAAACAGCAGACTACAAATAGACAGAATATCAGATATCATGTATTACTCACGGTACAGTCATCTGATTACCATCTTATTAACCAGACACACATTGGATACAGTACAAAGATCAGATAATGTACATATGATAATGTGTGGTTTTTAGTCCCCAGAACACTGACTCCTGCTTTCTGTCTCTCTGAATGCATGGCTTTCATTTTCTTTCTCATTGTTTCATTACTTCACGCTGCTCATTTTGCATTTGAAGTAGCTGAACATACAGTTAGCGTGCTATATAGCATTAGTGAGTTTTGCATATTAGTTTAGTCTTGCGATGTCATGATTTGCGTTGTTTCTGTCCAGCTTTTCATCCATTTCCCTAAATGGATGTGATTCTTATCTTTTTGCATGGCTTTCCTGTAGGCATGCTCAGTCTTTTGCACCTTGTACGGGTGAAACGCAACAGTGACCTGAGTAATAATGCAACGGGTAAGTGCTATTTTACTGTAATGAGCGTGTTTGTAGTGAGTAATACTAATCTGTAAGCTTACTAATTTGTGTCTAATAAATGTTCAGAATGGGCTACTGTGTTGTTATATTAATGTTTATAAAGTTTTTTTTTTTTAAGTTTAGTAAACTGAAACATGATTGCAGGGAGGAGAAGGTGGACTTGTTTCACCTTTACAGGAAAAAATACATAAATACATTAGCTTGTAAGCCTCCATTACCACAGCATTGTTTAGTTTTGGATACTGATTGGTCAAAAGTTCATTCTCAGCTCTGACAACAATATAACTCCAAATCAATACATTATCGTTTCTATAGTAACAGCTTAGATTAGAAAAGGTATACTCATTAATATGCTAAGGAGATGTTTATGTAACATGTATGGAAGGAGTCTCCAGTGTTAGCACCTGGAAACACTTCGAGTTTCAGACATCTGAACTTCTTCAGCTACTTGACTTGAATTAGAATCGGGATTAATCAGGCAGTTTGTATAGGTACATGTCTTAAATAGACATCTATCTATCTATCTATCTATCTATCTATCTATCTATCTATCTATCTATCTATCTATCTATCTATCTATCTATCTAGTGTAGATAGATAGATACGTACAAACAAGATAGATGTATTTATCTAGTCTTGCATTTGAACTCATGAGCTCTACAGGCTTATATCTATATAAAAAAGTGTTTAAATGCTAAATCTTTCTGTTTTTCCTGATGCAGGAGCTACCATTCTATCATCAGCCACTTCTCAAGACAGCACCATGACCTCTAACTTTACCACATCAGCCACTGCTACTACTGAAACTAATACTCCGACTAGCACAGTTACTCACTCAACTTATACTCCTACTAACACAGATCCCCCTATGTCTACTATTCTTACTGCTACTTCTATAGCTGCTAATTCTGCTCAGAACACTTCTACAGCCACTAGTTCTACAACTGCAGACACCATCAGATATACTACCCTAGCTACTGCTCCCTCTGCCACAGATACCCAAATAAATGCTATTCCTACTGCCACAGATACCCACATGACTGCTAGTCCTGCTACCACCAGTGTCATCATGGATGCTACTCCTATTACCTCCAGTACTGCTGCAACAGATACCACCATCGTTAGTAGTCCTAATCCTACAAATACCATTGCAAGTGGTGCTAATACTACCACTGGTACCTCCACAGCTATAATACCTACTGAAACTACTGTTCTTCCTACTATAGATAGCATAGTTCATTCCACTCTGGTTATAGATAAACCAGTGCAAACAATTAATAGCTCCACAGATACCCCAGAGACTAATATACCTACACATAACACCACAGCTACTACTATATTTAATTCTCTTATAACCAGAGGGACTATAACTACTACTCCTAATACTAAGGATATAATACATACTAACCCTGCTATCACAGATACCTTACCTACTCCAGCTCCAAATTCTGTTCATCCAACTAGCATTGATCCTGCACCCACTGCTGTCACAACAACTGTGGATAACAAAAGAGCTACTCCAAACAAAGCCAAAGGTAACACCATTCCAACCCCTACTCTTACTCCTGCTCCTTAAACAAGCCCCTACAACATCCATTACTGCTCTTATTAGTGCAGTACACTGTCAGAAAAAAAGGGTACCGTGGAGGTACAATTTTGTTCCTAGGGGAACCAAATATAATGGTGCCTTTAAAGATACACAATAGGTCCTAGGGTACAATTATGTTCCCAAAACAAGTTATAAAGGTATGACTAGAGGTACAAAATTGTACCCTTCAATTTAACTTACTTTAACTTAAATACCCTACACCACAGTGTTGGCCACATCGGAAACCCCAAACAAGCCAACAATTCCAAGAACTTTCTTCTTTACCAACTATATCGAGCACTTTATTGAAAAGTCATTATGAATAGAAGCACTGAGAGGGTGCTGGTGGCTCAGTGGTAGGTTTCTTGCCTACCATGTGGAAGGCCTGGGTTTGAGTCCCAGCCAATGCCCCCACCCCAGCCACTGGATGCAGTGCTGGTCCCAAGCCTGGATAAAATGGGAAGGTTGTGTCAGGAAGGGTATCTGGTGTAAAACCTGTGCCAAGTTGTTGTGTGGACCAGTTGGTCTGCTGTGGTGACCCCTCATGCATGTAGGGAGCAGTTGAAAGATCAACAACAACATTATGAATAGAAGAACTGAGGGCATGAAGCCTTTATCACCACATATACATTACAGTGGAATACTTTTCTTCACATACCCCAGCTGAGGAAGTTGGGGTCAGAGCACAGGGACAGCTATGATACAGTGCCTCTGGAGTAGAGATGGTTAAGGGCCTTGCTGAATTGCCCAACAGTGGAGCTTGAACCCCAATCCTCTGATCAACAACCCACAGCCTTACCCACTTGAGCCACCACTGAACCAACATTGATTTGATTGGTTTGCATGAAAAAGAGCCGAACAAGGAATTAGCTTCATAGATCACGCATGAAATAAAAACAGAAAATGACCAGATAACAGCACATGGTTGATTCCTGCACAGGTGTAGCGAGAGAGAGAGAGAGAGAGAGAGAGAGAGAGAGAGAGAGAGAGAGAGAGAGACTTTATTCATCCCAAAGGGAAATTTGCAGCTTCCAGCAGCATCCACAATCACAGGCAATAGATAAAATAAGAAGGAATATAACAGAGATACTAAATACCCGAATTTAAGGGTACAAAAATATAACAAAAAATATAAAAAATAACAAAATATAATGCAATTTAACAAAATAAAGCAAAAAATAATAAATACAGAGATTTAAGGAATACAAGATAAGTAATGTGCAAAAAAACAAGGGTTTAAAGGTACAGACATAATGAGGTGATGTGCAAAAACCATTTATGTGCAAAAACTGCGTGTTTGAGACCTGTGCAAACCGGAGTGTATTGAAGAGTTCTGTGCAAACCAGAGTGTATTGTGTGAAGTGTATAGTTTATTGTACAGTCCAGGACAGAGAGTAGTGTCAGCACTGACTTTTCCCACCCCGAGTGGAATTAAAGAGTCGCATGGCATGGGGGAGGAACGACCTCTTCAGTCTATCAGTGGAGGAGGACAGTGACAGCAAACTGTCACTGAAGCTGCTCCTCTGTCTGGAGATGATGCTGTACAGTGGATGTCCAGACGTGAGGCGTCTTCTTATTGATGCTTAGAACCTACCCCACTAATGTTCGATGGGGAGTGAATTGCCCCCATCTATACCCCCGACCATCTAACGTATTAATCATGGTTGCACTTTTAAATATACTGTTTTGATTGCTGTAGGATGTTGAAATGAACTTAAATCACATTCTGAATCATATTATATATAAAACTATGACAGTCTGTGCCTTCGATGCTTTGACTGATGTCATGTATGTAATATGCAGTTAATTTATCATGTATGTCCTCGTGTTCCAGGTAACCTGCAGAACTCCTGTAGCTGTTATAGATACTGCGGAGGTTCTGGTAAGTGTACATTTCTCATGAGCACTATTTTATGTGTTTATATTGTTTACATATACTGACACCATGCTCTTTTGTCCATCACGTTTAGGAGCGCTATATACTTTTAATCTGGATATCAAGAATGACTCAGTGACTATGAGCGAGATCCAAAATATAGTGAGTAAAAAAGCTAAAAGCTATCCCAACTAAGCCAAGTAGTACATTTCACGAAACCTTTCACCTTATTCTGTAATAACCGTCATGTTTAGGCATGTCCCATATTTGGACACCTTCTTTCTGAAACACCTGAATCATGAATTTTGTTTTTCAAACCCTAACAGGCTTCAGAGCTGGCTTCTCCTTGCAGCTCACCGGATATTTCTACGTGAGTAACCGACTCATGCAGCACAAATACACATGGTGTTTATAGTGTCAGCAGGTATAATAATGTCCTTTGCTTACAGGTCTCTGTGTAATAAAATTCCCAAAGACTCCAGTTCCTTTCAGGTAAAATATCTTTATTGTTTCTTAGAGGTTACGATGATGACAGTGATCAAATTCATTGTGTCATTTTTATTTTATAATTCTTGTGTTTGCTTGATTGTAGGGTGCACACATACAATGCACTAATACACCTAAAAGGTAATCCTTACCTGATTCTCTGTCCCTGTATCTGTCTTGTATGATTTCATTTCCATTAAATAATAATGTTTTTTCTTCTTGCCGTCAGACTCCAGAGCTGTATAATAGCAGTGCTGTATAGTAATCCACTGGATATGTGCACTTTCAAAGAGGTTCTGGTGGCCTTATTCCAATCCAACAGAATCAGTTTTAAATATCCCCTCAGTAGAACGGCTGGTGAGAACCTGAAAAATGACTTAATACCATTCTTAAGTAAATGAACCTTCCACAAAAGAAGTAATTATATATTTGTTTCTGTTTTGCTCAGCTCTGTGCGGATCACCCAACGTTTCTGAAGCTGAACTCTTCAACTCAACATCTCAATGGTCTGAAAGAATCTGCTCAACCCTAACCTGTGATCTATCAGATGACCAGTTCCAATCCCTCACCACCAGTCTTACATGGTGAGTTACTGAATATTATAGGATGCTCTAAGTTGCAGTTGCTTTGTATTAAAATAATCATGATCACCGCCTTCTAACTGGGAAAGTCTCAATTTTGTGAGAAGTTAGATAGGTTTCTTGCTGTGGAGCTTCTGTTAGAATATTGCAGTAGATATTTACAATACAGCACTGTGACTGTAGAACTCCAAGGAACCTTAAATGAAAATTTGAGATGGAGTTCTAAGGTCTTTTTTTGGGCTTGATAATGTAGTTTGTGACAACATTGCCCACTGTTTCCCCTAACACCAAGCAGAGGAACCCCTCACCCGAATCCTGAGACTTCTGGTTCTCTACTTCCGGTGTCACAGACATTTAACCCACGACACTATTGTGTGAAGTATCATTTGTGTGATTTCACTGTGTATTGAGCCTTGTTTATTGCCATTGTTTGCCCATGTGTTTGACCTGTTTTCTGTTAAATTGGAGTATCACTGTTTTTGGATTTGCCCATGGATTTTGCCCTTGGATTTGCCCTTCTGTGCCCTTTGTTTGCCTTGCTGACTGCTTCCCTGGCTCTTTGCCCACCATTCTGGTTTTTGCCTCTGCCTGCCAATTCTACTCTGTTTGCTTCAGCCATTAAAGCTCTGTACCAGTTCTCTATCGGGAACAACTCATGACCCTCCAGACCGACAACAGCCAGCTGCTGCAAGTCTGCACAAATCCATGTGGTTGCCACTTCCTGACAAGTTTGATAGCTCTGCAGACCAGTTTAAAGAGTTTATACAGCAATGTGATATCTTCTTCGCTAAGCAACCGGACACCTACCGCGAGGACACCACAAAATGCGCTTTCTTTTCCTGCACCAGCAGAGACTAACTATAATGTGGGGAACCATGAATTGCTTTCAATTTAGGAGGCTCTGGAGGAATGGAGTCACAGGTTGGAAGTGGCCCGTCATACATTTCAAATACTCACAGATCATAAGAACCTTGAGTATATAAAGAGCACGGCAAGCACGATGGATTCCCTTTTCTTCACTCGCTTCAATTTTGTCTCCACATACCGCCCAGGGTAAAAAAAACAGTAAAGTGGACACCCTCTCATGCCTCCATGATCCCCACCAGACGAACACTAATCCTGAGCCCATTCTGCCCTCCTCCATCATTCTAGCACCCATACACAGAGATATCATGGAGGAGATTAATAATGCGCAACAAGAGGAGGAACCGCCCACTGTATGTCCCCCAACACAGCAATATGTACCCTCTGCCCAACGACAGTGCGTCATGGAATGGGATCATACCGCCCTCAGTACTGGCTACCCAGGTATCCAGACAACCACACAGCCGCTCTGCAATACATTTTTGTGGCCTTCCCTGGCTACTGATGTGAAAAACTATGTGGATGACTGCTTCACTCGCGCCCAAGTCTGCACCCCTCGCCAGTTGCCTAACCCTAATCCTAACCCTAGAACCTCTCCTGGTACCCCAACGCTCATGGACACACTTGGTGGTAGACTTTGTCACTGATCTCCCATCCTTGCACAGGATTACTGTAGTCCTGGAGGCAGTAGATCATTTCTCCACATGTGCATTCTCATCCCACAGAAAAAACTCCCCACAGCCTTGGAGACCACTAGAGCCTTTTTTGAACATGGGTTTCTTTGTTATGGCATACCAGAGAACACAGTTTCCATTCAAAGGGTTCAGTTCACCTCACACATATGGAGAGCATTCTGTCACAAACTGGGCATCAATGTAAGCCTCACCTCCAGCTACCACCCACAGTCGAATGGACAGGTGGAGCAACTAAACCAGGTGTTGGGACATTACTTACCGTAGCAGGGAACAACTATAGTGGAGTGAATTCCTTCCCTGGGCCAGAATATGTGCAGAACTCACCCGCCCCTTCTCTGGCCTTACCCGGTTTCAGTGTATACTAGGTTATCAACCCCCCATGTTCCTGTGGTCAGGAGAATCCTCTGAGGTACCTGCTGTGGACAATTCGTTTCACCGGAGCCAAGAGGTATGGGACAGCCCACCTGTACATTGCACATGCACATTCAGGCCAACCGAAGGTGATGCCCACACCCGCTGTATCAACCAGGACAAAAGTTTGGCATTCAACCAAGAACCTTCATCTCCCATGTCATAAGCTGAGCCTCTGCTACATTCTCTCTTTCAAAATCCTCCAGCAAATAAATTCTGTGACGTAACTCCCAGCCAGTTATCATATCTCAAACTCATTCCACGTCTCTCTCCTCAAACCAGCCCTCACTAACAATCCCACAGCCAACTACCCCACAACGCCACCACCCCTAGAAATCGACGGAACCACCACCTATCTGAGAGCTGCATCCTCGACTCCAGACAAAGTAGAGGTATTTAGAGGTATTAAGTAGACTGGGAGGGTTATGGCCCAGAGGAACAGTCGTGGGTCAACGCCAATGACATATTGGACCCCTCCTTTATCAGTGAGTTTCACCAGGCATACCCAACAGAGGGACCACTTCTGAGACTTCCGGTTCCCTACTTGAAATATGTGGTCTGGGAGGCACAATCCTGAACCATTAGGGTCAATTCCAATTAACTATGGAGGTGTCATAGTAGGAAAGGGTTTCACCTTGCCTGAGATATGAGTTGCCCTTATGATTGCCCTTATGTGATGTTTGCATAATTTATTGTACAATTTACGTATTATTGTTGTTTTTCCCCACAGCTCTCAAGGTCAAGTGCAGTATCTACAGTTAAATGAGAGCTGTCAGTTTTCATCAACAAATGGTTCAATTTCAGAGACAAACACCACAGCACCATCATTCAGTAACAGTACAAATACAAACACTAGGTCAAACACGAAAAACACCACATTACCAACATTCAATAGCAGTACAAGTACAAACACTAATACAGACACAACAAACACCAGTAACACTACAAACACAAACACTAATACAGACACAACAAACACCAGTATCACTACAAATACAAACACTCCTCCAGACACAACAAACACCAGTAGCACTACAAATACTCCTCCAGACACAACAAACACCAGTAACACTACAAATACAAACACTCCTCCAGACACAACAAACACTACTACAGACACGACAAACACCAGTAACACTACAAATACGGAGACTCCTCCAAACACAACAACTACCAGTAACACTACAAATACAAACACTTCTCCAAACACAACAAACACCAGTAACACTACAAATACGGACACTCCTCCAGACACAACAAACACCAGTAACACTACAAATACAAACACTACTCCAGACACAACAAACACCAGTAACACCACAAACACTCCTTCAGACACAACAAACACCAGCAACACTACATATACAAATACTCCTCCCAACACAACAAACACCAGTAACACTACAAATACAAACACTCCTCCAGACACAATAAACACCAGTAACACTACAAATACTACTACAGACACAACAAACACCAGTAACACTACAAATACTACTACAGACGCAACAAACACCAGTAACACTACAAATGCCACCACAGACACTGCAGACACCAGTAACACTACAAATACAAATACTCCCCCAGACACAACAAACACCAGTAACACTACAAATACAAACACTCCTCCAGACACAATAAACACCAGTAACATTACAAATACTACTACAGACACAACAAACACCAGTAACACTACAAATGCCACCACAGACACTGCAGACACCAGTAACACTACAAATACAAATACTCCCCCAGACACAACAAACACCAGTAACACTACAAATACGGACAGTCCTCCAGACACAACAAACACCAGTAACACTACAAATACAAACACTCCTCCAGACACAACATACACCAGTAACACCACAAACACTCCTCCAGACACAACAAACACCAGCAACACTACAAATACAAACACTCCTCCAGAGACGACAAACACCAGTAACACTACAAGTACAAACACTTCTCCAGACACAACAAACACCAGTAACACTACAAATACGGAGACTCCTCCAGACACAACAAGTACCAGTAACACTACAAATACAAACACTTCTCCAAACACAACAAACACCAGTAACACTACAAATACAAACACTACTACAGACACAACAAACACCAGTAACACTACAAATACAAACACTCCTCCAGACACAACAAACACCAGTAACACTACAAATACAAACACTCCTCCAGACACAACAAGTACCAGTAACACTACAAATACAAACACTACTCCAAACACAACAAACACCAGTAACACTACAAATACAAACACTCCTCCAGAGACAACAAACACCAGTAACACTACAAATACAAACACTACTACAGACATGACAAACACCAGTAACACTACAAATACGGAGACTCCTCCAGACACAACAAGCACCAGTAACACTACAAATACAAACACGACTACAGACCCAACAAACACCAATAACACTACAAATACGGAGACTCCTCCAGACACAACAAACACCAGTAACACTACAAATACAAACACGACTACAGACCCAACAAACACCAGTAACACTACAAATAGAAACACTACTACAGACATGACAAACACCAGTAACACTACAAATACGGAGACTCCTCCAGACACAACAAACACCAGTAACACTACAAATACAAACACGACTACAGACCCAACAAACACCAGTAACACTACAAATACAAACACTACTACAGACATGACAAACACCAGTAACACTACAAATACGGAGACTCCTCCAGACACAACAAACACCAGTAACACTACAAATACAAACACTACTACAGACATGACAAACACCAGTAACACTACAAATATAAACACTCCTCCAGACACAACACACACCAGTAACACCACAAACACTCCTCCAGACACAACAAACACCAGCAACACTACAAATACAAACACTCCTCCAGAGACGACAAACACCAGTAACACTACAAGTACAAACACTTCTCCAGACACAACAAACACCAGTAACACTACAAATACGGAGACTCCTCCAGACACAACAAGTACCAGTAACACTACAAATACAAACACTTCTCCAAACACAACAAACACCAGTAACACTACAAATACAAACACTACTACAGACACAACAAACACCAGTAACACTACAAATACAAACACTCCTCCAAACACAACAAACACCAGTAACACTACAAATACAAACACTCCTCCAGAGACAACAAACACCAGTAACACTACAAATACAAACACTACTACAGACATGACAAACACCAGTAACACTACAAATACGGAGACTCCTCCAGACACAACAAGCACCAGTAACACTACAAATACAAACACGACTACAGACCCAACAAACACCAATAACACTACAAATACGGAGACTCCTCCAGACACAACAAACACCAGTAACACTACAAATACAAACACGACTACAGACCCAACAAACACCAGTAACACTACAAATAGAAACACTACTACAGACATGACAAACACCAGTAACACTACAAATACGGAGACTCCTCCAGACACAACAAACACCAGTAACACTACAAATACAAACACGACTACAGACCCAACAAACACCAGTAACACTACAAATACAAACACTACTACAGACATGACAAACACCAGTAACACTACAAATACGGAGACTCCTCCAGACACAACAAACACCAGTAACACTACAAATACAAACACTAATACAGACCCTGCAATCACCAGTAACACTACAAATAGAAACACTACAAATACGGACACTTCTCCAGACACAACAAACATCAGTAACACTACAAATACAAATACTCCTCCAGACACAACAATCACCAGTAACACTACAAATACAAACACTACCACAGACCCAACAAACACCAGTAACACTACAAATAGAAACACTACAAATACAAACACTTCTCCAGGCACAACAAACACCAGTAACACTACAAATAGAAACACTACAAATACGGACACTTCTCCAGACACAACAAACATCAGTAACACTACAAATACAAATACTCCTCCAGACACAACAATCACCAGTAACACTACAAATACAAACACTACCACAGACCCAACAAACACCAGTAACACTACAAATAGAAACACTACAAATACAAACACTTCTCCAGGCACAACAAACACCAGTAACACTACAAATAGAAACACTACAAATACGGACACTTCTCCAGACACAACAAACATCAGTAACACTACAAATACAAATACTCCTCCAGACACAACAATCACCAGTAACACTACAAATACAAACACTACCACAGACCCAACAAACACCAGTAACACTACAAATAGAAACACTACAAATACAAACACTTCTCCAGGCACAACAAACACCAGTAACACTACAAATAGAAACACTACAAATACAAACACTTCTCCAGACACAACAAACATCAGTAACACTACAAATACAAACACTACTACAGACACAACAATCACCAGTAACACTACAAATACAAACACTACCACAGACCAAACAAACACCAGTAACACTACAAATACAAACACGACTACAGACCCTGCAATCACCAGTAACACTACAAATACAAACACGACTACAGACACAACAAATAACAGTAACACTACAAATACAAACACTACTACAGACATGACAAACAACCGTAACACTACAAATACAAACACGACTACAGACACAACAAACAACAGTAACACTACAAATACAAACACGACTACAGACACAACAAACAACAGTAACACTACAAATACAAACACTACTACAGACCTGACAAACACCAGTAATACTACAAATACAAACACGACTACAGACCCAACAAACAACAGTAACACTACAAATACAAACACGACTACAGACACAACAAACAACAGTAACACTACAAATACAAACACAACTACAGACACAACAAACAACAGTAACACTACAAATACAAACGCGACTACAGACACAACAAACAACAGTAACACTACAAATACAAACACGACTACAGACACAACAAACAACAGTAACACTACAAATACAAACACGATGACAGACACAACAAACAACAGTAACACTACAAATACAAACACTACTACAGACACAACAAACAACAGTAACACTACAAATACAAACACGACTACAGACACAACAAACAACAGTAACACTACAAATACAAACACTACTACAGATACAACAAACACCAGTAACACTACAAGTACAAACACTACTACAGACACTGCAATCACCAGTAACACTACAAACAGAAACACTACTACAGCCGCGACAAACACCAGTAACACTACAAATACAAACACTACTACAGACATGACAAACACCAGTAACACTACAAATACAGACACTCCTCCAGACACAACAAACACCAGTAACACTACAAATACAAACACTACTAGAGACACAACAAACAACAGTAACACTACAAATACAAACACTACTACAGACACAACAAACAACAGTAACACTACAAATACAAACACTACTACAGACATGACAATCACCAGTAACACTACAAATACAGACACTCCTCCAGACACGACAAACACCAGTAACACTACAAATACAAACACTACTACAGACCCAACAAACACCAGTAACACTACAAATACAAACACTACTACAGACATGACAAACACCAGTAACACTACAAATACAAACACTACTACAAACATGACAAACACCAGTAACACTACAAATAGAAACACTACTACAGACAATGCAATCACCAGTAACACTACAAATACAAACACTACTACAGACATGACAAACACCAGTAACACTACAAATAGAAACACTACTACAGACAATGCAATCACCAGTAACACTACAAATACAAACACTACTACAGACATGACAAACACCAGTAACACTACAAATACAAACACTACTACAGACATGACAAACACCAGTAACACTACAAATACAAACACTACTACAGACCCAACAAACACCAGTAACACTACAAATACAAACACTACTACAGACATGACAAACACCAGTAACACTACAAATACAAACACTACTACAGACCCAACAAACACCAGTAACACTACAAATACAAACACTACTACAGACCCAACAAACACCAGTAACACTACAAATAGAAACACTACTACAGACATGACAAACACCAGTAACACTACAAATACAAACACTACTACAGACCCAACAAACACCAGTAACACTACAAATAGAAACACTACTACAGACATGACAAACACCAGTAACACTACAAATACAAACACTACTACAGACCCAACAAACACCAGTAACACTACAAATATAAACACTACTACAGACACAACAAACACCAGTAACACTACAAATACAAACACTACTACAGACACTGCAATCACCAGTAACACTACAAATACAAACACTACTACAGACACTGCAATCACCAGTAACACTACAAATACAAACAATACTACAGACACTGCAATCACCAGTAACACTACAAATACAAACACGACTACAGACACAACAAACACCAGTAACACTGCAAATACAAGCACGACTACAGACACTGCAATCACCAGTAACACTACAAATATAAACACTACTACAGACCCAACAAACACCAATAACACTACAAATACAAGCACGACTACATACACAACAAACACCAGTAACACTACAAATACAAACACTAATACAGACACTGCAATCACCAGTAACACTACAAATACAAACACTACTACAGACACTGCAATCACCAGTAACACTACAAATACAAACACTACTACACACATGACAAACACCAGTAACACTACAAATACAAGCACGACTACATACACAACAAACACCAGTAACACTACAAATACAAACACTAATACAGACACTGCAATCACCAGTAACACTACAAATACAAACACTACTACAGACACAGCAATCACCAGTAACACTACAAATACAAACACTACTACAGACCCTGCAATCAACAGTAACACTACAAATACAAACACTACTACAGACACTGCAATCACCAGTAACACTACAAATACAAACACTACTACAGACCCTGCAATCAACAGTAACACTACAAATACAAACACTACTACAGACAGTGCAATCACCAGTAACACTACAAATACAAACACTACTACAGACATGACAAACACCAGTAACACTACAAATACAAACACTACTACAGACACTGCAATCACCAGTAACACTACAAATACAAACACTACTACAGACACTGCAATCACCAGTAACACTACAAATATAACCACTACTACAGACACAGCAATCACCAGTAACACTACAAATACAAACACTACTACAGACATGACAAACACCAGTAACACTACAAATACAAACACTACTACAGACACTGCAATCACCAGTAACACTACAAATACAAACACAACTACAGACATGACAAACACCAGTAACACTACAAATACAAACACTACTACAGACATGACAAACACCAGTAACACTACAAATATAAACACTACTACAGACACTGCAATCACCAGTAACACTACAAATACAAACACTACTACAGACCCAACAAACACCAGTAACACTACAAATAGAAACACTACTACAGACCCAACAAACACCAGTAACACTACAAATACAAACACGACTACAGACACTGCAATCACCAGTAACACTACAAATACAAACACTACTACAGACACTGCAATCACCAGTAACACCACAAATATAACCACTACTACAGACACAGCAATCACCAGTAACACTACAAATAGAAACACTACTACAGACACTGCAATCACCAGTAACACTACAAATACAAACACTACTACAGACATGACAAACACCAGTAACACTACAAATACAAATACTACTACAGACATGACAAACACCAGTAACACTACAAATATAACCACTACTACAGACCCAACAAACACCAGTAACACTACAAATACAAACACGACTACAGACACAACAAACACCAGTAACACTACAAGTACAAATACTACTACAGACACTGCAATCACCAGTAACACTACAAATAGAAACACTACTACAGACCCAACAATCACCAGTAACACTACAAGTACAAACACGACTACAGACCCAACAATCACCAGTAACACTACAAGTACAAACACTACTACAGACCCTGCAATCACCAGTAACACTACAAATACAAACACTACTACAGACCCTGCAATCACCAGTAACACTACAAATACAAACACGACTACAGACGCAACAAACACCAGTAACACTACAAATACAAACACGACTACAGACCCAACAAACACCAGTAACACTACAAATACAAACACGACTACAGACCCAACAAACACCAGTAACACTACAAATACAAGCACGACTACAGACCCAACAAACACCAGTAACACTACAAATACAAACACTACTACAGACACTGCAATCACCAGTAACACTACAAATATAAACACTACTACAGACCCTGCAATCACCAGTAACACTACAAATACAAACAATACTACAGACACTGCAATCACCAGTAACACTACAAATAGAAACACTACTACAGACCCAACAAACACCAGTAACACTACAAATACAAACACGACTACAGACCCTGCAATCACCAGTAACACTACAAATACAAACACTACTACAGACACTGCAATCACCAGTAACACTACAAATAGAAACACTACTACAGACACTGCAATCACCAGTAACACTACAAATACAAACACTACTACAGACATGACAAACACCAGTAACACTACAAATACAAACACGACTACAGACCCTGCAATCACCAGTAACACTACAAATACAAACACTACTACAGAAACTGTAATCACCAGTAACACTACAAATAGAAACACTACTACAGACCCAACAAACACCAGTAACACTACAAATACAAACACGACTACAGACCCTGCAATCACCAGTAACACTACAAATACAAACACTACTACAGACACTGCAATCACCAGTAACACTACAAATACAAACACTACTACACACATGACAAACACCAGTAACACTACAAATATAACCACTTCTACAGACACAGCAATCACCAGTAACACTACAAATACAAACACTACTACAGACACTGCAATCACCAGTAACACTACAAATACAAACACAACTACAGACATGACAAACACCAGTAACACTACAAATACAAACACTACTACAGACATGACAAACACCAGTAACACTACAAATATAAACACTACTACAGACACTGCAATCACCAGTAACACTACAAATAGAAACACTACTACAGACCCAACAAACACCAGTAACACTACAAATACAAACACGACTACAGACCCTGCAATCACCAGTAACACTACAAATACAAACACTACTACAGACCCAACAAACACCAGTAACACTACAAATAGAAACACTACTACAGACCCAACAAACACCAGTAACACTACAAATACAAACACGACTACAGACACTGCAATCACCAGTAACACTACAAATACAAACACTACTACAGACACTGCAATCACCAGTAACACTACAAATACAAACACTACTACACACATGACAAACACCAGTAACACTACAAATACAAACACTACTACAGACACTGCAATCACCAGTAACACCACAAATATAACCACTACTACAGACACAGCAATCACCAGTAACACTACAAATACAAACACTACTACAGACATGACAAACACCAGTAACACTACAAATACAAATACTAGTACAGACATGACAAACACCAGTAACACTACAAATATAACCACTACTACAGACCCAACAAACACCAGTAACACTACAAATACAAACACGACTACAGACCCTGCAATCACCAGTAACACTACAAATACAAACACTACTACAGACACTGCAATCACCAGTAACACTACAAATACAAACACTACTACAGACACTGCAATCACCAGTAACACTACAAATACAAACACAACTACAGACATGACAAACACCAGTAACACTACAAATATAACCACTTCTACAGACACAACAAACACCAGTAACACTACAAGTACAAATACTACTACAGACACTGCAATCACCAGTAACACTACAAATAGACACAATACTACAGACCCAACAATCACCAGTAACACTACAAATACAAACACTACTACAGACCCTGCAATCACCAGTAACACTACAAATACAAACACTACTACAGACACTGCAATCACCAGTAACACTACAAATACAAACACGACTACAGACGCAACAAACACCAGTAACACTACAAATACAAACACGACTACAGACCCAACAAACACCAGTAACACTACAAATACAAACACGATTACAGACCCAACAAACACCAGTAACACTACAAATACAAGCACGACTACAGACCCAACAAACACCAGTAACACTACAAATACAAACACTACTACAGACACTGCAATCACCAGTAACACTACAAATACAAACACTACTACAGACCCTGCAATCACCAGTAACACTACAAATACAAACACGACTACAGACGCAACAAACACCAGTAACACTACAAATACAAACACGACTACAGACCCAACAAACACCAGTAACACTACAAATACAAACACGACTACAGACCCAACAAACACCAGTAACACTACAAATACAAGCACGACTACAGACCCAACAAACACCAGTAACACTACAAATACAAACACTACTACAGACACTGCAATCACCAGTAACACTACAAATACAAACACGACTACAGACCCAACAAACACCAGTAACACTACAAATACAAACACGACTACAGACCCAACAAACACCAGTAACACTACAAATACAAGCACGACTACAGACCCAACAAACACCAGTAACACTACAAATACAAACACTACTACAGACACTGCAATCACCAGTAACACTACAAATACAAACACTACTACAGACCCTGCAATCACCAGTAACACTACAAATACAAACACGACTACAGACGCAACAAACACCAGTAACACTACAAATACAAACACGACTACAGACCCAACAAACACCAGTAACACTACAAATACAAACACGACTACAGACCCAACAAACACCAGTAACACTACAAATACAAGCACGACTACAGACCCAACAAACACCAGTAACACTACAAATACAAACACTACTACAGACACTGCAATCACCAGTAACACTACAAATACAAACACTACTACAGACCCTGCAATCACCAGTAACACTACAAATACAAACAATACTACAGACACTGCAATCACCAGTAACACTACAAATAGAAACACTACTACAGACCCAACAAACACCAGTAACACTACAAATACAAACACGACTACAGACCCTGCAATCACCAGTAACACTACAAATACAAACACTACTACAGACATGACAAACACCAGTAACACTACAAATACAAACACTACTACAGACACTGTAATCACCAGTAACACTACAAATAGAAACACTACTACAGACCCAACAAACACCAGTAACACTACAAATACAAACACGACTACCGACCCTGCAATCACCAGTAACACTACAAATACAAACACTACTACAGACACTGCAATCACCAGTAACACTACAAATACAAACACTACTACAGACCCTGCAATCACCAGTAACACTACAAATACAAACACGACTACAGACACTGCAATCACCAGTAACACTACAAATACAAACACGACTACAGACACTGCAATCACCAGTAACACTACAAATAGAAACACTACTACAGACCCAACAAACACCAGTAACACTACAAATACAAACACTACTACAGACCCTGCAATCACCAGTAACACTACAAATACAAACACGACTACAGACACTGCAATCACCAGTAACACTACAAATACAAACACTACTACAGACCCTGCAATCACCAGTAACACTACAAATACAAACACTACTACAGACACTGCAATCACCAGTAACACTACAAATACAAACTCGACTACAGACCCTGCAATCACCAGTAACACTACAAATACAAACACGACTACAGACCCAACAAACACCAGTAACACTACAAATACAAACTCGACTACAGACCCTGCAATCACCAGTAACACTACAAATACAAACACTACTACAGACCCTGCAATCACCAGTAACACTACAAATACAAACACTACTACAGACATGACAAACACCAGTAACACTACAGATACAAACACTACTACAAACCCAACAAACACTAGTAACATTACAAATACAAACACTACAGACCCAACAAACACCAGTAACACTACAAATACAAACACTACTACAAACCCAACAAACACTAGTAACATTACAAATACAAACACGACCACAGACCCAACAAACACCAGTAACACTACAAATACAAACACGACTACAGACCCAACAAACACCAGCAACACTACAAATACAAACACTACTACAGACCCAACAAACACCAGTAACACTACAAATACAAACACGACTACAGACCCAACAAACACCAGTAACACTACAAATACAAACACTACTACAGACCCAACAAACACCAGTAACACTACAAATACAAACACGACTACAGACCCTGCAATCACCAGTAACACTACAAATACAAACACGACTACAGACCCAACAAACACCAGTAACACTACAAATACAAACACGACTACAGACCCAACAAACACCAGTAACACTACAAATACAAACACGACTACAGACCCAATAAACACCAGTAACACTACAAATACAAACACTACTACAGACCCAACAAACACCAGTAACACTACAAATACAAACACTACTACAGACACTGCAATCACCAGTAACACTACAAATAGAAACACTACTACAGACCCAACAAACACCAGTAACACTACAAATACAAACACGACTACAGATACAACAAACACCAGTAACACTACAAATACAAACACAACTACAGACCCTGCAATCACCAGTAACACTACAAATACAAACACTACTACAGACCCTGCAATCACCAGTAACACTACAAATACAAACACTACTACAGACACTCTAATCACCAGTAACACTACAAATACAAACACTACTACAGACCCAACAAACACCAGTAACACTACAAATACAAACACGACTACAGACCCTGCAATCACCAGTAACACTACAAATACAAACACTACTACAGACACTGGAATCACCAGTAACACTACAAATACAAACACTACTACAGACCCAACAAACACCAGTAACACTACAAATACAAACACGACTACAGACCCTGCAATCACCAGTAACACTACAAATACAAACACTACTACAGACCCTGCAATCACCAGTAACACTACAAATACAAACACTACTACAGACACTGCAATCACCAGTAACACTACAAATAGAAATACTACTACAGACCCAACAAACACCAGTAACACTACAAGTACAAACACTACTACAGACATGACAAACACCAGTAACACTACAAATATAACCACTACTACAGACACTGCAATCACCAGTAACACTACAAATACAAACACTACTCCAGCCACGACAAACACCAGTAACACTACAAATACAAACACTCCTCCAGACACAACAAACACCAGTAACACTACAAGTACAAACACTACTACAGACATGACAAACACCAGTAACACTACAAATATAACCACTACTACAGACACTGCAATCACCAGTAACACTACAAATAGAAACACTACTACAGACCCAACAAACACCAGTAACACTACAAATACAAACACGACTACAGACACAACAAACACCAGTAACACTACAAATAGAAACAGTACTACAGACACGACAATCACCAGTAACACTACATATACAAACACTACTACAGACCCTGCAATCACCAGTAACACTACAAATACAAACACTACTACAGACATGACAAACACCAGTAACACTACAAATGCAAACACTACTACAGACCCAACAAACACCAGTAACACTACAAATACAAACACTACTACAGACACGACAATCACCAGTAACACTACAAATAAAAACACTACTACAGATACAACAAACACCAGTAACACTACAAATACAAACACTACTACAGATACAACAAACACCAGTAACACTACAAATACAGACACGACTACAGACCCAACAAACACCAGTAACACTACAAATACAAACTCTACTACAGACCCAACAAACACCAGTAACACTACAAATACAAACACTACTACAGACACTGCAATCACCAGTAACACTACAAATACAAACACTACTACAGACCCAACAAACACCAGTAACACTACAAATACAAACACTACTACAGACACTGCAATCACCAGTAACACTACAAATACAAACACTACTACAGACACTGCAATCACCAGTAACACTACAAATACAAACACTACTACAGACACTGCAATCACCAGTAACACTACAAATACAAACTCTACTACAGATACAACAAACACCAGTAACACTACAAATAGAAACACTACTACAGACACTGCAATCACCAGTAACACTACAAATACAAACACTACTACAGATACAACAAACACCAGTAACACTACAAATACAAACACTACTACAGACCCAACAAACACCAGTAACACTACAAATACAAACACTACTACAGACACGACAATCACCAGTAACACTACAAATAGAAACACTACTACAGATACAACAAACACCAGTAACACTACAAATACAAACACTACTACAGATACAACAAACACCAGTAACACTACAAATACAGACACGACTACAGACCCAACAAACACCAGTAACACTACAAATACAAACACTACTACAGACCCAACAAACACCAGTAACACTACAAATACAAACACTACTACAGACACTGCAATCACCAGTAACACTACAAATACAAACACTACTACAGACCCAACAATCACCAGTAACACTACAAATACAAACACTACTACAGACCCAACAAACACCAGTAACACTACAAATACAAACACTACTACAGACACTGCAAACACCACATCACCATCATTCAATAACAATACAAATACAAACACTACATCAGACATGATAAACACCACACCACCATCAATTAATAACAATACAAATGCAAACACTACACCAACAATAAATGTCACACATCCAAACAACACAACACCGGCCAGCACTACCCTTTCCCCAAAAACCACAGAACCCAACAACATAGATCATAACATCACAACACCGATCACACCTACCATTCTCCCAGTCATCACACAACCTAACGAAAAATATGTCTCGTCCACTACCCTGACAGAATCAAACACCACACTAGGTATCACAGACACAACAACAGAGATCACAACCATAGACTCCTCAACAATCACACAACCTACGGGAACATCAAGCTCGTATTTTACCATGACAGATCCAAACACTTCTCTCACTGTTACAGACACAACACCCGGTGATACAACACAGATAAACACCACCGAGCCAAACACCACAGCTTATACACTTAGCACCTTCACTACACACTATTTAAATCAAAGCACCACATCAAGCCCACTCAACGTTACACAGGTTACGACTAATATTACCTTAGATAGTTATACTATCTCCAATAATTTAACAGCACGTCCTCTCAATAGCACAGTCAGCCCCAGCAATCACACCAACTCCACCAGAATAACCTCCACTCCATCCAAGATTCTCAATACAACAGTGACAACAAACACCACTGCACAGGCCGGCCTGATTGCCACCACAAATGGAACCAGTACAACAGGTTAGTCAGTGACTTGCTTCAATTTGTTTGAGTCAAAATAACAGATTTAAGTCAGAAATAATGTATAAACACCACATGTACCATCGATTTTAGAGATCATTAACACTGAGGGTCTTTTCTACCTTTAGTTACCGAACCATAGAAGATAATACTAATTATATAATGATAATACTAATTACTAATACTTAAAAGCCATCTAATGTTCATAACCGGACATTAAGTGTCACTTCTGTACTTGTGTGCAGAGTTTAGGTAACAAAAAATGTACCTGTAATGTTTTTCTGACATTTGCATTAGAGAAATCATTTTTATATGTGGCTCATAAGCGAGCTCAATCAGACCTTAGAGTAACTAAAGATACTAAAAAAAAAACAATGGATAGAAGTTGTCAAAAAAAAACAAAAAACCACTAAAATATATTAAATATAACATACATAATGAATGTATTCAAACTAACAAAAGCTGTGTAGACCGGTCATGTTAGGCCATGAGATCCATAAACAGGAGAAATTCCTGAATTATTTCCAACATGTCCAGGATAAATGGATAAATGTCCATCTCTTACCTCGTGTTGCAGTGACCACAACAACAGTGAGCTCTCAGGTACTGGTTAATCAGTTTCTGAACCAGTCTCAGAATACATCCACTCTGAACTCATCTCAAGTGGACAACATGGTCAGGAATCTGGAGGATCTCCTCTCAGCACCAAACATCAGCCTGAATGTGTGTCAGGGTGCTTTGTCTGTCATCAACAATCTCCTCAATGCTCCTGCACAATCGTTGGCCTCCTCATCCAACCGGTAAGAGACACTAGAGAGCAGCGCCAATGACTAAGGAAAAATATATATCTAAGATTTTGGGTGGGTGGTGTCATTTATGGAGTCTTTTTTTTCAGCTTGATCAAGGTTGTGGATCAGCTGGCACTGAAATTGGTCATTCCGGACACGTCAGTAACAATAGCGTTGTCTTCACTTGCACTGGTGGTGACGAAGATCGATGGAACCAACTTTGCAGGAATGTCGTTTTCCATCAACAGCCCAACAGACATACTGGTGAGTGAGAGTTAGTTTGAATATGTAAAAGGCACGAGTTATTGCATCATAAAATATAAAATCTTCCAATCTACCAGTGCAGGTTATAGACCATGTACTTTAATTATGAATGTTTTATGTAAGATACTGAGTGATACACAGAGGAGTCACTATTACCACCTTACACTTAATATAAATATTAATATATTATTTTTTAGCCTTACCTTCTAGCATTAATCCTGCTGTGAAATTGCTCTGAGTGTTTGTGGGTGTGTGTTTGGTTCCAGATGAGAAGCAGGAGCAAGAGGTCTGAAGGAAGTTCATCTCCTCAGGGTTCCATCACTCTCCCCTCCTCTCTGACCAGCGGTCTGTCCCCAGAGCAGAAACAACAGGCATCTCGGCTTCAGTTCACCTTCTACCAAAAGAGCTCACTGTTTAAGGTGAGGAATATTTGTAGCCATGTACATAAATAAACACAACGAGACCCACGCCTTCTTCATCATACAATGTGTGAATTGTTGCAGAGCAATGACACTAAAAAGGCACTGGGCAGTCTCATCCTGGGAACCAGCGTGGCCAACCTGTCCATCCGAGACCTGAAGGACAATGTGGTGTTCTCTCTGAAGAACACGACCCCTATAGCGGTTCGTATCCTCTGGCTCATACGCAGCATCACAACGTTTACTGTCAGGTTTCTGATTTCTTTTTCTTCTGCATTTCCACAGCCAAAGGAAAATATAACTTGTGTTTTCTGGGACTTTAACCAAAATGGTGAGATACCTTCATTTAGGCTTTAGAACTGTACCAGTGCAGAGTGAAATGTGGATTCTTTATGCTTTTATAACACCATTAAAGCATTCAGAAGTGAGAGCTGTGGCTCGATCAGGTCGAATGATCCCTGTGATGTCTTGTAGATGGAAAAGGAGGATGGAACAATAGCGGATGTTTTCTTCTGAACAGCACAGATAACGAGTTGAAGTGTAGCTGCAACCACTTGACCAGCTTTGCGGTGCTAATGGTGAGCATTAATATGTCAGAACCAGCATCAAGTCTATTGGAAAGATCTGGAATTAAAGCTGAAATATCTGAAATAAACGAGAGATTATGGACAGATTTCTGTCTACTTTATTTCATTGACCCATGTTTGGTATCTAGATGCAGTTGTGTTTTTTTTTTACTTTTTCTTTGTAAAGGACATCTCCAGAGAGGTAATGACCAACAAACTGCAGGGCACCATCCTCACCTTCATTACATATATTGGATGTGGAATTTCTGCCATCTTCCTTGCCATCACTCTCCTTACCTACCTGGCCTTTGAGTGAGTCCAAAAAAAAAAAACTCAGTATTTTCGTCAAAGATTAAATGATTTATGAAGTCATGCTCCCTTTTTTCCTCTTCTTCTTATTTTCTCAGCAAAATCCGCAAAGACCTTCCATCCAAGATCCTCATCCAGCTGTGTTTTGCGCTTTTCCTGCTCAACATGGTCTTCCTGGTGGACTCGTGGCTAGCGCTCTACACCAATGCCGTGGGGCTCTGCATCTCCACCGCCTTCTTCCTGCACTACTTCCTGCTCGCCTCCTTCACGTGGGTGGGTCTGGAGGCTTTGCATCTCTACCTGAGTATCGTCAAGGTCTTCAAGAACTTTGTATCGCATTACATGCTGAAGTTCTCTCTGGCAGGATGGGGTGAGTTCCTACAGAGGACCAGATGTTGGAGTTGCATGTGGACGGTGGTTCATTAATGGTGTGTTTGACTGTGTGTTTCAGGGATACCTTTAATCGTAGTCATCATTGTGATCTCGGTGGATAAAAATAACTACGGCCTCATTGCATACGGAAAGTATGCCGACGGAAGCACAGATGATTTGTAAGTTGGAGCAAAATAATCTCAACATAATGGAGATGGGTTATTATTATGGGATGACATTTTTGATGACAAGCCTTGTTTTTCTTCTCAGCTGCTGGTTGAAGAACGATATCGCCTTCTATGTGTCAGTGGTGGCCTACTTCTGTGTGATCTTCCTGGCCAACATGATCATGTTCGTGGTGGTTTTGGTACAGCTGAGACGCATCAAACGGCAAAACCCACAAAATAACCAATACCGCAAAGGGTTCCAGGATCTCCGCAGCATTGCCGGTCTGGCCATCTTACTCGGCCTCACCTGGGGATTCGCTTTTTTTTCTTGGGGCGTGGTCAACCTAGCGTTTATGTACCTTTTCACCATCTTCAACTCCTTGCAAGGTGAGAGCTATGAGAACATCTTGCTTCCTCATCTACTTGAATAAGGAAGCATGCAAGAAGCATGACTTACTGTTTGTTCTTTTTGTTTGTCCGAAGGATTTTTCATCTTCGTCTTTCACTGTGCGGTAAAAGAGAGCGTCAGGAGACAATGGAGAATCTACCTATGCTGTGGCCGCTTCAGGCTAGCAGAAAACTCAGGTAAAGCTTCAGCCCTACATGCACAAGGGTGAAATCTGCAGTGGGCTAGGACATGATGTTTCTGTGGATCCTGTGGGGGTTCTAATGATTTGTTCCTGTGCAGATTGGAGTCGTGTAGCAACTCAACACACCAAGAAGAGTTCAGTCCTCACAGCCAACACGTCCCAGTCCTCTTACAACTGTTCAACTCCTTCAAGGAACTCGTCAATGAGTAACGACAGCCTGGGCTTTTCATCAAGCATAAACAGTCAGTTCTCTTTCAGTCAAATCCTACAGAAGCTCCTGATACCACTGTGCTTCCGGATTCCTGATTCTGATTCAGCTTCTATTAGAGCAGCTCTGACACATTAATAGTTATTGTTTCCATAGTAACAGCTTCTTCTCATTCTGTATATCAGACCCTCTGCATTAAAAAAAGGTCAAGTTCTTAAACAAGGTGTTTATTTACATTTCATTCAAAACACTGGAGTGGAGTGGACAAAGGGGTTTATGCTCCTTTGCAGTTTTTCTAAACAATGAGCCGCGTATTTTAATCTAAATAAGCTCGAGAGAGAGAGAGAGAGAGAGAGAGAGAGAGAAAGAGAAAGAGAGAGAGAGAAGCTGTTGAGAGAACGAGTGTTTAAAGCTGCTGTAAGTGAGAACAGTTTCCCAAACAGTAAATGTAACTATAAAAAGACAAAGTGACACAGAGTGATTTATTTCTGACACATTGTCCATATATGGTTCAGGAATCTGCATGTGTTTGATACGACCCGTTGTTTATTTCCATATTTCAGACTCGCTGGTGGACGACAGCGGGTTCGGATCTTCAGAGGAGTCCAACCGCCTCGTTCGCCGATTATAGCTGGAGCTCTGATATGAATGACAAGTGCCATGGTTTAACGACACAATCTGTGGA
>NC_080732.1:989853-994853 GCF_019097595.1 Hemibagrus wyckioides
TATTCACTTCACCGGTCAGTGCTCAGAGTGTTATGGCTGATCAGTGTATAAATAAAGGTAAATATAAGTTTTGAGTTTTTACGGAGGCTGATGAGAAAATTCAGACGCCTCTTTGTTAATACTGCAAAACTGAATTATGTCATGTTCAACATTTTGCTGATTAAATTTCCATTGATTGGAATCTGGTTCCTGCTGGTGAACGTTTTCACAAGAATCTAAAGGTTTCTTGTCTCATAGAAGTGATTGTCTGCAGGAAAACATCTCCCCAAAACACAGGAGATCACCTGACGCTATAGAGCACGTTGCCGTCTGGATAAACCCTCAGCATGATGTTCTCCATGGTGGTGTCGTGAATGAAGGAGCGCTTTGAATGGACGAAGAAGACGTCAGGAACCCAGATCTTCTTCACCAGCCGGGAGTCGAAGGTGCGGCTCAGGTTGTTCCCCGAGGGAAAAGCCAGACGCTCGTCTTTCCAGTAGTGCCTCAGGTAGAGCGTCATGGTGAAGTCCTGAAGAACAAACAGGAACCAAACTCACACCGGCATTCAGAGCCACGGATCCAGATGTTGGATAAAAATAGTATCCAGTGTTTACCATGTTGACCTCTGAGATGCTGTCTAAACTCTCCACCTGCACGTCGATGCCCACGGGGATGGCCGAGCCTGTGGAGAACAAAACACAGCAGCATGGGACACGGCGTCCGAATCGAGGCTTCTCATGTTAACGAGGCTGAGCTTCTCCTCCTGGACAGAACGTGAGTGGAACCGGACGAAACTGGAGAAGCAGCAGTATTGTTTCGAGGGTTTTTGTTTGAGAGAGTACAATGGGAGGTCCGACGTGGTGAAATACACACCGATTATTTGAGCTAAAGGTCAACGTTCTTGATATCTGACATCATCCTGACCGACCTATTTGAAAAAAATCTGTATTTAGAACTTTTTTTTTTTCGCCGTAAATCTCTAGGGAGAAATCGAAAAGTGAAACTTTACTGCAGCCAGACGGAATATCTGTGTTTATTTAATTAGATTATTAACATCAAATCCGTGAGGGTTTCCTTTATTTTACTCCAGAACCTTTCCTTTTGGCCTACAATGATGACCAGAACATTTTATTTATTAAAGAACAAAGCATCATCTGTATTTCTTTGTCTGTTTATAGTGATGTTTAACATTTTGGAACGTATAAAAAACCTTCTCACGTACGTCATAACAGCAGTTCTGTCTCCATCTTGAGACTCCGTCCTTCTTCCTCACGTCTCTGTACAGAAAACTGCATATCAACAATCGTATCAGTGATTACATGCGGTTTTAATCCGTTCGTGTTGAGCATCCGCCATACACGAACAAGCGGTTACTATAGCAACGATGACCTCCTGACCAATCAGAGTCCAACAATCAGGAGCGCTGAGGCATAAAGGCAGAGTTCTAACGGACCTGATACCAAGCTTTGTGGGACACCGCATTGCTTTTTTTTCCGACCCAGCCGTCCCAGAGTCATTATAATCACTCCAAAAGGAAAGAAAAAAATCTCTAAACATGTTTTTCACCGCAACTACTTCTCCTTTTACACACTTTACACGTTCTTTACAAGATCATGTATACGCCTGTAACTAGCTCACACGGCTCAGGCGTCTAGACACTGGATGTCTGCTGCCGTAAACGTGTCATGTGGTCACACAGCAGACCGAAGGCACGAAGAAGACGGAGGAAGCCGGAGACGGTGCGAGGTTTGAGGTTGTGGTGATGGGGATGGTGATGGGGACGGAGGGAAGTGTGTATTTGTGGAGCAGGAAGGCGTGTCAGTAGGAGAGGAAGTGAAGTTCTGGAGGTTTAATCAGCGTCTCGGCAGACGGATCTCTGCTTTCGGTTACAGAGGCGTAAATCTCCTGGAGTTTATTCAGAGGAAGATGAAAAGCTCAGGATCCTCACAGCTTCAGGGAAAAATCCTGCAGCTAAAAAACGTAGAAGAAGTTACATATTATTGATTTAGTGCGAAAGTTTGTGCACCCCAAGGACAGCCTAAGAGATTAGCTTTGTAAAAATAATCAGTGACTTATTTCCTTTCGCATCTGTTTCTAGTATTTCCGTGTTTTTTGTCATACTGTGAACTCATTATGTGATAAATTTAGTAGGAAATAAAACACAACAGGAATTATTTAGATCTTCCCTGAAGTTGACTGGTTTAACAGAATCTCCCAAAATCTTTCATTCTGCATAGAACACAGCGTTTTATCAACAATTATTATTTTTATTTTATTTCAGAAATCTCTCTTGAAGTTTATTAAAACAACATAAACACACAGAAACCTCAAAGAAACATAAACTCCTCTGTCCTGAAGACCTGGGAAAAGTTCCAGCTTCACCTCTGACTGATACACAGCACTGAGACTGGAGACTCCTTCACCACATCATACACACACACACACACACACATATCATACACACACACATATATCATACACACACACACACACACACACATATATCATACACACACATATATCATACACACAAACACACACACACACACACACAGTCACACATATATCATACACACACATACACACACATTATACACACATTATACACACATCATACATTCATCGTACACACACACATTTCTTTACAGAAATCTTATTAACTATAACACAGCTTCACTTGTTAAATTCAGAAAGTCACAACACACACCTTCTGACCAATCAGATTGAAATAATCCTGTTTCTGGGGTGATCTGCATAAACACTTATAATAAAGGGTTCCTCAGTGGTTCTCTGAGTAGGTGACAGTTCTTTCTAACAGGGAACCGACTCTACACAGAACATTTAAAACACAACCTGGAAATGGTGTCTCTACTCCTCTTCCTCTTCCTCTCTCTCTCTCTCTCTCTAACCTGAAATGAAATGGTGTCTCTACTCCTCTCTCTCTCTCTCTCTCTCTCTCTCTCTCTCTCTCTCTAACCTGAAATGAAATGGTGTCTCTACTCCTCTCTCTCTCTCTCTCTCTCTCTCTCTCTAACCTGAAATGAAATGGTGTCTCTACTCCTCTCTCTCTCTCTCTCTCTCTCTCTCTCTTTAACCTGAAATGAAATGGTTCTGTGTTTTTTCTCTCTCCTGCACCTGCTTTAACAAACCTGAACCATAATCCAGATTAACACCCTGAACTTGGATCTGTGGCTCAGGTAGCTGCTGTCTGATTTGTGTGGCACAGAATCTGGGTCAGCTCTAAATTTAGGACATTGGGGTTAGAACGTTTGGGTGTCGAGTGTTTTAATGTTTCCTGTGAAATGAAAAGCGTGATGATGGAAAAGGGGAAGGATGGAGATGTTCTCATGACGGTTCTCTGACCTCCGAATCCCGGGCGCATGGCGAAGTCGTGTTCCTCGATCCTCAGCAGCTGCTCGGTTTTGATCAGGAGGGACTTGGTGCTGTCCTGCTTTTTCAGCTTGTAGTCAATCCGGCTAGGTGTGAGAGAGAGAAAAAAAAAAGAGGTCAGGGATTAAAACCAGAGAGCGTAATCTGCGTAAACAAACCAGCCGGAATTATTCTTATTTAAGTGGCATGTAGTGAAAGATCAGAGCGGGTTCACACTGTTACAACAATTAATTATCTAAAATTAATTTAGTGAACTTTTATTCAAACCCAGAGCTGGTGAGTTGTGGACTCTGATTGGTCAGAAGCGCAGATTAACTATTATAGCAATATTAATCTGATGATTTATCGTTTCTATAGCAACCGCTCAGTTAAAGGATTCATGTTTATAAAAAGATAAAAGAGAATTTTTATTTCCCTCTCATGTGCGGAAGGAGTCTCCAGTGTCAGCGCTGTCTAACAGTCTGAGGTTTACAAGAGCTTTAAGAGTTTACTCTTCTGTGTGGTTTCTCATTTCTGTGTTTTCAGTGGAGAGAATAACGAGAAGCGGTGAAGGAATCACGTTTTGTTCTCGTGTTAAATCTTACAATCTGTTTCTCGAGTAATAAATGAGCTCCCAGTTTCACGCTGAGTTTATGGACTGCTGGACAATTCCCTGCCGGAACACCAGAGGGCGATCTGCCAGGGTTTTATTTATGTTATGTTCCCATGTGCTTCTGTTTGCGTTGTTTTTGCCCCGCCCCATCCTTCCTCCCTTTTCCCCGCCTCTGCACACCTGTTCCTTATCTCTCACTAATTACCTTCCCTGTATATACCTGCTGTCTCGTGCTTGTGTTTTGTTGAGTTCTTGTCTTTTGCCTCCTGGTTTCTGCTGTTTGTTTTCTGTTTTGTCGCCTAGTTTTCCCCAGTGTTTCCATGTGTCTGTAGTTTTGTTATTTTATTTATTTTCATTCTGTCCTTGTGTTTGCGTCTGGATTCTGTACCTATGGAGGCAGCTGCTTCTGGAGCTCGTGTAAATGAAGAAGATTCTGGAGTATCTGAGATCAGATAAAGATGTAAAGGTTTTTAATTGGAGATAAAGAAGACGCTGAGAAAAACAAACACTAAAATAAACACTGAGGTCATCTTACTCTCAGAGCGTGTTACTGAGCAGACGGATCGAGAGCCACGCTTCACCTGTGTGTTGTTCTGTTAAAGAAAAATAATCAGCAGTTCATTTACCTTAAAAAAACAGGAGTTTTATTCCACTTAAACCAGTCGTTTCCATTTAAATAACTTTTTATCCATTTGTAGTTATTTATCATTTATCGGTGAAAAATAAATCAATCGTGAAATGAGATCGTTTCTGTTTCCAAACAAAAACCCAGACACAAAATCTCTTATGGATTATTTAAATAACAGAAACAACATCATTATAATAACGAGCACATTAATTATCAATAATCAATAATCCTGTGATGAGCAGCTGCACCGCTGTCTGATCTGCTGATCTAGAAAATTCAACGCTTTCTGACCAATCAGAGAGTCCAGCAGCGCTGTGAGAGAAACCTCTTAGTTTTTTATGTTTGAGGTTTTAGTGAGTTTACAACCAAAAAGAACAAAAAAAACAAATATTCGAGGAGCCACAAAATTAG
>NC_080732.1:1002353-1094853 GCF_019097595.1 Hemibagrus wyckioides
CGTGATGAAGACGTGATGATGCGTGTTCGTGTGTTTAATTACTGCTGGGACAAACGATATGAATGTTTTAATTGGTGTTAATGATGCGTGTGGATGATGGAGGCAGAGTTACACAATTCTAACCCTGCTACAAACACCTCTCTCTCTCTCTCTCTCTTTCTCTCCCTTTCTTTTCGCTCTCTCTGCCCCCCCCCCCCCGTCTGTCTCTCTCTCTCTGTCTCTCCCTCTCTTTTCTCTCTCCCTCTCTCTCCCTCCCCCCCACCTCTCCCCACTCTCTCTGCTCCCCCTCTCTCAGGTGCTTGACCCTATAATTACAGACCAACATGTTCTTTAATGAGGTTTTCTTTCTTTCTTTGATCTAGGTTTTTCCCAAGCATGTACACACACACACACACACACACACACCATGTCATCACGATCACTGCAACAAACACCAGGGACATCAAGGAGAAAGGAAAAGTTCAAAATAAACAGAATAATATAAAACATGTGAGAGACTCGATCTAGATCTGTTCTGGATCTGATCTCTTGGAATTAAATTCCAGTAAAAACGTGTTGATTTTCTCAGCCTTTGTTTCACTGAGAGTAAAATCCTATCATTTAAAATCCTTCATGTTTTATCAGTTGTTCTTCTACAGAATAATTATAGCTTGTGTTTTTCTTCATACAGGATTCTACCTAGAACCCAATTTAATTTCCGGTTCCTCCAGAGAGACGGCTGAAGAACCAGTAAGGGATCTAAAAAACTTTTTCCCCACACATGAGTGACACGGTCGGAGGATGTGGCTGGACCACTGTTTCCTCTGAACTCTGAAAAGCTTCTAATTATTCAGATTATTAGATTAATTGTTGTGGATTCAGTAAGACGTCTGTCTCTCACCTTCACACCTCAGAGAAGATGAACAGATCAGCAGCACGTGTCTGGACCTGCCTGCTCCTCACCTGCTTTCTTTACAAGACGCATGGAAAAATTCAAGGTGAGAGTAAACAGTCACGTCACCATGATGAGATCTTCACATGAAACGGTGTGATTAGAAAAAATACTGAAGTATGTAAAGATTTTACTGTATGTATGATGATGATGATGGTGGTGATGATGATGATGATGGTGGTGATGATGATGATGATGATGATGATGATGGTGGTGATGATGATGGTGGTGATGATGATGGTGGTGGTGATGATGATGGTGATGATGATGATGGTGGTGATGATGATGATGGTGGTGATGATGATGGTGGTGATGGTGATGATGATGGTGATGATGATGATGGTGGTGATGATGATGGTGGTGGTGATGATGATGGTGGTGATGATGATGGTGATGATGATGATGATGGTGGTGATGATGATGGTGGTGGTGATGATGATGGTGATGATGATGATGGTGATGATGATGATGGTGGTGATGATGATGATGGTGGTGGTGATGATGATGGTGGTGATGATGATGGTGGTGATGATGATGATGATGATGGTGATGATGACGATGATGATGGTGGTGATGATGATGATGGTGGTGATGATGATGGTGGTGATGATGATGATGGTGGTGATGATGATGATGATGGTGGTGATGATGATGGTGGTGATGATGACGATGATGATGGTGGTGATGATGATGATGATGGTGGTGATGATGATGGTGGTGATGATGATGATGGTGGTGATGATGATGGTGATGATGACGATGATGAGAGAAATGAATCAAAAACAGTGAAAAACATCATGTGTTGGTGTTATGATATGAAGTCTACAGAATTTAACCTCAAATTCCACAAGATACAGACTCTTATTTAGGCTTTTATATTTTTAAGATAAATTTTTAAAAAAATTCAATTAAATTTTATTTATTTAAAGACCGAGCCTGAGTTTGATTAAAAATAAACTTTAATCATCATCAAACTGGCTGAACTGGGCATGTGGGCTTTCAGAATGGATGGATGGATGGATGGATGGATAGAGCAGGGAGTTTCTCTGAGTGTCTCTGAGTCATAAAATAAAACAGGATGTTGCTCAGAGAGACAGCTTTACAATCTCTGGCTTCAATCCAACATCGTTTATCTTCATCACTAAGCCATTACTCATCATCATCATCATCATGGATAGATTTGTGTAACTTTATTCCTTCTGTCTTTTTGAGTCCCTGAATATTTGGATCAGAGGAAGATGACAGTGATGATAAAGCTGTTGCATCATTTCAGATCTACATTTTTACAAAGAAAAAGTTCATTTTTATTTCTCCTTCTGACCCAAAAGGCCCTGAAACTACAGAAAGACAGTGGTCAGTAACTCAGGCTCCATGTGGCTCAGATTTCCAGGCTAATTGTCAATAATCCAGGAATGAAAGGCGTCTCTTTCTGTGGAGGATCAGATGGAGATCAGAGCTTTAAAATGAACCCTGATTTATGTTTTTTTTTTCTCTCTCTTCCTTCTATCAGATGTTCATGTGACCTGTCAGTACTCTGAGGACTGTGTGCTTCCCTGCAGCTTCACCCCCTCGGGCAGGGAGGAGATCCGCTGGTTCAGACACGACCTCCTCATTTACAGCCAGCCACAGAGCGCAAACTTGAACAACGAGCTTTTCACGGGGAGGACGTCTGTTCTGGCTGGTGAGCTGTCTCTGGGGAACGCGTCACTCCTCCTGCAGCGCTGTGGGCTGACAGACAGAGGGCGCTACAGGTGTCAGGTCAGAACAGGGGAAAAAAAAGACGACTTCTTCATCGTACTCAAAGTGGAAGGTGAGGTGAAGCTCACACACATCCTCTAACACCACTTCTTAATGATCACAGTTTTATTTATTATCTGTGTTTGATTTCATTTTAGAAGCGATAAAGAGTCTGTCCCTTATCATCCTCTCTCTTTTCCTCTGTTTTATTTATTTATATTGTAAAGACGGCATGAGTTTGATCAAAGATAAACTCTAATCATAATCAAACTGGCTAAACTGGGCATGTGGAGAAAGAGAAAGAAAGAAAGAAAGAAAGAAAGAAAGAAAGCTGGGTCTTTCTTACACTGACACTGGAGACTCCTTCCATCAATAGAGTTAATAAAAATCTCTTTAATAAACCATAACAACATTTAGACACACGTTCGATCCGTTTACATGGAGCGCCTGCTGTCCGAGTTCCTGTGACTGACTCTAGAACCGTATTCTAGCTGTGATCTGCAGCTGTACACCTTCCAGGAAATGACCACAACCCTTTCTGACCAATCAGAACCCAGAACTCATCAGCGCTGTCCTGTTCTCGTGTGTAAATGCAGTAACTCTCCTCCACTGCTTCTTCTTTCAGCTCCTATCCGCTCGGTGAACCTGGAGATCACTCGTCTGAGCGGTTACGAGGAGGTCAAGTGCTCCACGTACGAGGTGTACCCCGCCCCTCATGTCTTCTGGTCCACCGATCCGCCCATGCCCATGGAGAAGCTCAAATACACGACTAGAAAAATGGCCGATAAGGACGGTCTGTACGTCATTGAGAGTAAACTGAAGAGGCTGGGGCAGAGGAGTGACCTCACCTACATCTGCACGGTCAACTCGTCTTCTGCAGCTCAGATGTGGACGGCGTCGCTCACTGAGACAGGTCTGACCAGCGTTTATCACAAACACACTTTTAGGACATTACAATTATACAGATTTCTGCTAATTTTACACTTTTTTGTGCTGAAAAATATTGTGCCAATCCATGACAACGGGACCACCTAAACATTAACAGTGAACTCAGCCATATTATTATTAATCACAATAAAGATTATAGTCAGTCTTTCTGTGAATAAGAAAGAGCTTTGTTTTAAATAGTATAGATATATAAATATAAATAAATATAAATGATAGACAGACAGACAGACAGACAGACAGCTCTAACTGACTTCCTGTGTTTCCTTCAGTTCACAACAACCTCACGTTCTCATCAAAGCTCTACTCGTTCTCCAGCTGGATGGAAATCAGCTCAGGTGAAGGTCAGGACATCACCATCCCCTGCAGAAGCCCATGGACCCTGCAGAACTTCACACTGACCTGGTCCTTCACCAGAGCGGACACGTCCACCATCATCTGCACATACGACAGCGAGACGCAGCTGATCTCCAACCTCTGGAACGGCACGGCGTGGCTCGAACCCCAGAGCGTACAGCGAGGCGACGGATCCCTGCGACTGCTCGCTGCCCAGAGCCTGGACCACATGGGAACATACACATGTAACATCTCAGCGTTCCAGAGGAACCACATGGGACAAACCAGGGTCAACATCACCTCACGGACGTCTGAAGGTACAGAATATCAGACTTCTGTTTACAAATCAAACATACGGGAGTTAATAATAATAATAATAATAATAATAATAATAATAATAATAATAATAATAATAATAATAATGTCAGTGCAAAGTTCTGGATAAAATTTGAAGAAGTTAGAAACTCTAAGTAAGAACCGCAGATGTGTCGCTCCAGACAGGACTGATATGACCAGACAGAGTTTATGGAGAAACACCTGGTGATGTAGTCTGTCATTTTCTTAGAGGAGGGTGGAGAAAAACAGACCAAACCATCATCACAGAGCGGAGTGATGAAATGACTCCAGGTCACCGTGTAGATTTAAATTTAATCCTGTCTGTGAATAAGGCTTATATTAACATTATTTAACACACACACACACTCACACACACAGGATCTCATTGATTCTCCTTCGGCCTTTCTCTTTTAATTCCTGAACTGAAAACCACAAATAATAATGATGATAAACAGGTGATGATAATGATGATCGATCGCCTCCAGGGGGCAGCAGTGAGATTTCTACAAACAACTAAATAATGATAATTAATGTTCCTTCTGTGTCTAGACTAGAGAGCAGAGAGCTCCATACGTCTTAGAGCTTAGTTTTCATTTTGGTTGGGAACAAAATTTGAAGATTCTACTCTATTTCTATTTTCATTTCCGAAGATCTTCATACAAAAAGTCTGAGTCTTGAGCTCGAGAGTCGTTTCATCAGAGTTTCTCAAACTCAGGGTCGTGACCTCACAAGGATCCATCTGATTTACATCATGGACTCAAGATAAAAACTCACATCTTAATTCTTTATTGTAGAAATTAATATGAGAAATATCTCTTAAAATACTGTTCTGTGAAGTCAAGAAAGTGAACAGAAAATTACTCGGAAACAGAAAATTGTGGGTCATTTGGCATTTGGGAACCTTTCAACACTTTAAAGCAAAAATAATCATTAAAATAAAAAATATATATTAGATTAATCATATACTATATAATATAGAATTAAATATATTTATATAATTATATTATATTAATAAAAAAAAATGTAAGATTCAGATTTTCACTCATGATGTAATTTGTATTGATGTTCTGATTTTTTTCCCCATGATATTTACATTACCGAGGTGGAAGGTTAGCTGATTTTTCTGTCCTTTTTTCCCTGTAGAAGACAAGAGGATGCTGAGCTCCAGGCCCTGGTGGATTCCTCTCGTCGTCGTCATTGCTCTGATCGTCATCATTACAGCTGCTGTAGTAGGAATCGTGAAATTACAAAGTAAGCAAAAAATAAAATGTGATACTGTTAATGTGTTGAAATATTTCATCTCTAGCTTTTAATACTGACTGAGACTGAACTCTTCTCTCCAGAAAAGTGCTCAAACAAAGTGACCAAAAGCACAGGAACAGCCAAATATTCCAAAGAGGTTAAAGGTAAATTAATGGATTATTTAAACAAATTAAAGGTAAATAAGTGAGATAAATATTCACAGATGTGTGTCTGTCCTTCACAGTTTCTGTAAACCAGAGTGAAGAAATCGCAGAAGGAAGTGGTTTAACATCTGAGCGAAATAAAGAGGACATGTGAGGAGGACAGGGGTGTTTCTACAAAAACACATCAGAGAAAATCACACAGAGAGCAGAAGCTGACCTGCATCTGGACGATCGCTGCTGGACTTTCACCTTTATTTGAGATGATGATGATTTTTTTTTTCTCTCTCATGTTGTTCAGAGGTCTGAGATGCGATGCTGTCGGTGTATTCGGGTCACGCTACAGCTTCAGAACATCTCCATGACGTGAACTTTACACCGGTTACTGAATCACACTGAAATCACAATAAACTTTATTTTTTAAGATTTTTATGCTTTTATTTTATATGTATCTATTTTATATATAAAAAATAAATCTAAAACTACATTTATTTATATGGATAAACATCATTCATATATATTTTACTGCAAGAAATTTTTTAAGTTTAGTTAAAAAGTTTTAAAATATATTTTATTGGAAAAGTATATAGTTTGTTTTATTTATGTTCTAGAAAAAGTTTTTCCCTGCTCTCGTTTATATTTTCCAACCATAATTTTTTCTATTTATATTTTTGATTAAGTTGCATAGAATTATTAAATAAATAAAAATTTAATTTTTTTTTAAAACTTAAATTAAAAAAAATTTTTGCTCTTTTTTCTTCTCTAACAGTTTATTTATTTATTTGTTTGTTTGTTTGTTTATTTATTTATTGCACCTATCTGTAATATTTCTTTGGCTTTATGTTTTTAAATATAATCTGTAATTTAAATTTAGAGTATGTGATCCTTGAAAAATTTAAGCTGAAACTGGAGACTCCTTCCATAAATATTAAATAAACAAAAATATAAAAACTTAAAATTTTTATTAAAAAATAAAATATTCAGCCAACTTCAAAAAACAATTCTATACAATATAATTCTAACATAACTGAGAGCAAAAACATTTCTTTAAAATGTAATATACAAATATAAATATACACCAATCAGCTATAACATTATGACCACCTGCCTAATATTGTGTCTGTCCCCCTTTTGCTTCCCGAACACAACAAACTGTGTATTCTGACCCCTTTCTATCAGAACCAGCATTAACTTCTTCAGCAGTTTGAGCAACAGTAGCTCATCTGTTGGATCGGATCACACGGACCAGCCTTCTCTCCCCATATGCATCAATGAGCCTTGACCGCCCATGACCCTGTCTCCGGTTCACCACTGTTCCTTCCTTGTACCACTTTTGATAGATACTGACCACTGCAGACCGGGAACACCCCACAAGAGCTGCAGTTTTGGAGATGCTCTGATCCAGTGGTCTAGCCATCACAATTTGGCCCTTTTGGTCAAACTCGCTCAAATCCTTACTCTTGTCCATTTTTCCTGCTTCTAACATCAACTTTGAGGACAAAATGTTGACTTGCTGCCTAATATATCCCACCCACTAACAGGTGCCATGATGAGGAGATACTCAGTCTTATTCACGTCACCTGGCACTGGTCATAATGTTATGGCTGATCAGTGTATATTTAGTGTAGAGACTGGTCAAAGCTGGTTTCAGCAGCAGATTAAGATCACAAGATTATTATAGAATTATGATGTAAATGGTTTAAAGTGAGCAGTAATATTTTTTGTATAGATTATGACTATAGAGATTTCATACAGTGTAGAATTTCCATTTTCTCTCCACCAATCGGCGCTCCTTTATCTCCTCCCAGTGAAGTCTTAAAGACCAACTGGAATGTGGTGAAACCAGTCTGTTTATTCGTTCTCTATCAGGGTGGAAAGAAATACAGCTTTTGGCAAGTTCAAACATATAAAGGAAACAGCATTCGCTTCACATCATGCAGCAGATCGTTTGGACTTTTCTGTTGTTTTGGTCAATTTTACTGACCACCAGAGCAGGAGGTGAGTAGAAAATTTACATAACTTTACTGTGGAGGATTAAACAGATGAAAACAAACAGGTTTTATTTTTTACTAAAAGTAAACCACAGTTTCTGTTGCAGTGTTTGAGCTTTAGCTGCAAGGCTAATTGATAGCCTGATTTTTTTATTCATAGAACAATCTCTGTGAAATGGACAGAAAATATAAAATGTACTGTAGCTATAAGACATGATGTCGCAGTCCTGCTGCTTTTCTGCTGCAGATGTATGGGACATGTGACTCCTTCAGGTCTCGGTGTGGAAGTACAGAAGTCAATGACTGAATAATTCTCTGCCTGTTATGTCAGATTTGTTCAGGTCATCAGACATGTGATTCCTGTACATGTGTTTCATTCCCACAGACATCAGAGTTATCTGCTTCTTCAGCAGAGACTGTGTCCTTCCCTGTGAGTCCACTCATCACCAATTCATCCAGTGGCACAAAGCTGGGAATAAAAACGCAGTCCATACGTTTGAGAATAACAAGGATCGTCTGGAAAACCAGGACGCGGCGTTTAGAGGAAGGACGTCTCTGTTCATGGATCAGATCTCTCAGGGAAACGTCTCACTGCTCCTGAGAAGGGTCAGGGTTGAAGATGAGGGCATTTACACCTGCTACACCTCCTCCGGCTCGGACGACCTGGAGAGAATCATCAGGCTGGATGTGAAGGGTGAGTCTCAGACAGATGACCGATTCCGACATGTTGGAGATCATAGATCAGTATTTCTAGACATAATAATGAATCCAGACGTCTGTCTATCGTTACACGAGTGGCTTCTTTCTGTCTTTACACCTCACAATCTTGCCCACTGAAGTCCAGGGCCTGTGAAGATTCACCTCAGAGAATCATCTATCATCTCAGAGAGCTCCTAATTTTAGCTTAAACATTTGTAACTAGGAATCTTAGCTTAAAATTGATTCAAAACCGAACTCAAAACAGCTCTGAGCAAAGAAAAGAGGTGGGGCTAAGCCTGATGCTAGGTATGACACATTCTTCACAAGACTGTGATTGGTTGTCCAATAAAAATTGAGCATGTTTATATAGGGTCAATTAGAAGCCTTTACTGCGTCACTATGTTAAGATATCTGAGGATATATCATGTTGGGATTATATTTCGACCAATCACATAAGAGCAGAAATGCCATAGTGCTAATATGTTAGCGTATCTCTAATATGATCGGTCACAAACACAATCCCCACACCATCACTTCTGTTGTGTCTTATTAACTCACTGCCATTATTCATTATAGATCAATTTAGATCCTTGTGGATCTGAGGGAGCGAGGGTCAGTGTGAGGAGTAATAAGAGCTTTGAGGTCAGATGGTGCTGGTCCATTCTGGGCTTTGTAGGCAAGGGTCAGTGTTTTGAATCTGATGCAGCTACAGGAAGTCAGTGGAGGAGCAGCAGTGGGGTGGTGTTAGGCAGGATGGAAACAAGACACACAGCTGTGTTTGGATCATTTACAGTGGACCAATTGTGTTCAGAGGAAGACCTGACAGTAGAGAGCTGCCAGAGTCCAGTCTGAAAATGACCAGAGACTGAACAAGCACCTGAGTAGCCTGTGTGGATCAAAATAGCCAGATCCTTCTGATGTTGTACAGAAGAAACCGACATGAGGGTGCTGTGGTCACATGCGATTATGATGAGATGTTGTACAATTTTATTTCCTGCCCTAAGGTGTGATTTAAACGTTTTTTTTTGGTGTGTCTCTTTCTTTTAGCCCCAATTAAAAGAGTGGACATTAAATTTACAGACAAAGGAATTACCTGCAACACAAGCAACGTTTACCCAAAACCAATCATCTCTTGGTATAAAAATCTCAGTTTACAAACAAATTTCACAAATGAGACACAGACGGACGAACGGGGCCTGATCTCACTGACCAGCAACACATTCAGAAATCAGCCAGAGGAAATAAACACCACATACAACTGCACTATCAGCTTCGAGGACAAGACCCAGATGTACACAGCCAGCCTGAGACGAGGTGAACATCCTACACACACACACACACACACACACACTAACACACACCCAACACTTCATCATTAACCGTGTGGTTTAAATACAGAATATAAAACATTCAGATCTACTTTAACCTTGTTTTTCTTCTTTTGCAGAAAAAGTTGACATTTATTCCGGACAGGATGCAAACATTCACTGTCCAGTCTCTCGAGGAGAAGCTGGAAACTACACCATCACCTTGAGATTTGAAGAGTCTTTTACCATTCTGAAGACACAAGCAACTAACATCACAGTGCTCTGGGCAGGAATACAGGTCCATCTCGCAAGTGACAGGAACGTCGCACTCTACAACCTGGACATGAAGAAACATCGAGGAAACTACACATGTGAGACTTTCACTGCACTGTCCATCACCGAGGTGGTGCAAACCTCACTGCAAATCATATCAGGTGATTCTCATTAGCTTTTAAACAAGTAATCTTTTTTATTTCTGATAAATGATTGTAAAAGATGTGTGTTTTCTCCTCACAGATGTCCACTATATGGGGATTGCTGAAGCTTTCGCTGCAGCTGTTGTTGTTGTGTCCATCATATTGTTCATTGTCTGCTATTTATGCTACAAACTCGGTGAGATCACTTCCTGTATATTAGGGCTATTTCTAAAACCAGGGGTGTTTATTGGAGTCCAGGACAGATTGGGCTTTTGCGTACTCAAGCAAACAGTGCTGAAATGATCAGAATTTTCTAAAGCAGCAGCTCTGATAGCAGTGCTGATGGAAATCACAGGTTTATATTGGCAGACACGCCCAGAAACAAATATTAAAAAGTGTGTAATCACTGATACAGTGAATTTTTTTCTGGAAGAAGATGTTTACACTTCATGGTCTGTGTCTCATTACAGACAAGAAAAAAAGAAATGAAGGCTCAAGAGAAAATCCAGAAATTGAAAAGCTAGGACTGGAAAATCGGTCAGGAGAAAATCCTAGCAATGATACACATGCACCCAATGGTAGCATCCAACAGGGAATGATTTTAGAAGCTCATGGAGAGTATTCCACCAGCGGCGATTCAGAGGGATGGGATTCAGAAGCTGATGATTCTGAGGACTGTGATTCAACAGCAGACTGAAATGTCATTGGCTATTCCAGTGGCCCCTCCCCCAGACACTTTAACTGGAAGAGGTTCAGAAATCAATGCAAGCCACTGCGGAAAAGCTGTCTAGGTGGAAGAAGGAGAAGCTGTTTATTTGGCACTTATACAATGATTAAAGGACATTACTTCACATACCCCAGCTTGTTTAGGAGGTGGAGTGACGTGATGGCATCACCGAACCAGACGCAGGAGACAGCGACGCTGCAGCAGAGACTTAAGAGTCTTCTGAGCTCCTACACTGAAAACAGATAAGACCTGATACAATTCCTGTGAATTGACTGCATCAGTCTTGTGTCAATCTGATACCATAAAAGGCTGGTGGATTCCTACAGAGACAGCTGGAGATGATGAGGTCTGAGTCAGGACAAGCTTCAGACTATATCAAGCCAAGTCTGGATGAGTCAGCTGCTTTCTCTTTTATATTTAATTTATTCGTTTTAGGTTTAAAATTGATTGATTTATTTATTAGCAATATGCTATGTGACAGCCTTCTCCAGTGGGATGAAGCTGTAGTATGACAGGTGAGAGCTGGCTGGTGAGTGGAAACAGACCAAGATTTTAAAAATAGCTTGTATCTTTGCATGTGTGTGTGTGTGTGTGTATGTGTGTGTGTCAATTCGATTACCAGAAATGTTAATAAACTTAAAAGAAATAGAGTATGATCTATATTTTTGTTTATTTAGCCCACTTATGTTTATGTGATAAAGAAAATATAGAGGTTTTAAAAAATAATCTTTTTAAAAATCTGGAGAAAGAATATATAGTTCTGTTTTATTTATATTGTAGAGAAAGGGTTTTTTCCTGCTTTCGTTTATACTTACATTTCTATTTATATATTTGATTATTGTTGCATAGATATATATCTTAAATATTAAATCATTTTGCTCTTTTTTTCTTCTCCAACTGATTGATTGATTGATTGATTGATTGATTGATTGCACCTGTATTGCAATATTTCTTTGGCTTTATTTTCCAAAATATAATCTTTAATTTAAATTTAGAGCATGTGATCCTGGAAAAATTTGAGCTTTAACTGATACAAAGTCCTGAAACTGGAGACTCCTTCCATAAATATTAACTAAACATCTCATTTAGCCAACTTCTGATCAAAAACACAGATGAAAAACACAGTAGCTCGTCTGTTTGATCGGATCACATGGGTCAGCCTTCACTCCCCACCTGCATCAATGAGCCCTGACCGTCCATGACCCTGTCGCCGGTTCACCACTGTTCCTTCCTTCCTTCCTTCCTTCCCACTGCAGACCGGGAACACCCCACAAGAGCCATGGTTTTGGAGCAATCACTTAGCTATAGGTGGGCCTAGGTTGGACCTGTCAGTCAGGCCCACCCAGTCAGTTTCTTGCTACAGAAAAGATTGCTTTGACTACAGCAATCTCTGTATGCTTTTATACATTCCTTTGTCCATATTGGGTTTTTTTTTTTACACATCATATGTTTCATTATGACCCAATTTTTGTACTTCGAGGCTTCGAGGATGAATGAAATGTCTCTACACTCTGATTAAACGGTGGTTTGTATTCAAGCAGGTGTAAGTTGTGTTGGCTTATTTGGATAAAAGATGCATTTTAGGTTAGGCCCACCCAATTTTCTCTGGGCCCACCCACATTGTGATTCCTGGCTATGCTAGTGTCTTAGCGCATTGTGATGCGCTAAGCCATCACAATTTTGCCCTTTTGGTCAAACTCGCTCAAATCCTTACGCTTGTCCATTTTTCCTGCTTCTAACATCAACTTTGAGGACAAAATGTTGACTTGCTGCCTAATATATCCCACCCACTAACAGGTGCCATGATGAGGAGATACTCAGTCTTATTCACTTCACCTGCCATTGGGCATAATGTTATGGCTGATCGGTGTAAATATAAATATAGTGTAGTGTCTGATTACAGCAAAATCACTGGAGATTATAGATAGTATTATGATGTAAATGATTTAAAGTGAGCAATAATAAGTATGTTATTTATAAATATTATATATTTTAATTTATATATTATAAATATTTATATTTGTATAGATTATGACTAGAGTTTTTATACAGTACAAAATTTCCATCTGTTTTTTTTTCAGTGAACTGAAACTAAATTCCTTCCAGCAATCGGCGCTCATTTATCTCCTCTGGGTGTTAGTCTGAACTTTGACCAGCCCTCAAAGTACAATGTTGTGAAACCAGTCCTTCAGTCATTTAACAGAGTGGAAGAAATCGGCTTTCGGCAAGTTCACACTTTTAAATCACGTCATGAAGCAGATCGTTTGGACTTTTCTGGTGTTTTGGTCAACTTTACTGACCACCGGCGCAGGAGGTGAGTGGAGACTTGACACACACACACACACACACTTGTCACAGTGGTCAGAAAACTGAACCTGTGATCCGAGCTTTAATTCCAGAACTCATTAACCGAGATTAGATACGGAGTACAGGAAAGAATATCTCTGGACTTGTTTCCTAACATCCAAAATAACATCTGGTATCATCTGGATTGAAGGTCACATGATTAAAAACAATGTGACTTATTTCGGTAGTAGAAGAGATTTGTCCTCTTTTGAAGAAAATTCATTTCACTTTTATTTAAAGAAGCAGGTTTGATAAGTTGTTGCTTTATAGATTTATAAAACAAGCTGACCTTGGTCATGAGCAGATTATTAAACCCAGAAGCTTAGATTTAACAGAGAGAGAGAGAGAGAGAGTGTGAGAGAGAGAGAGAGAGACAGAGAGAGAAAGAAAGAAAGAAAGAAAGAAAGAAAGAAAGAAAGAAAGAAAGAAAGAAAGAAAGAAAGAAAGAAAGAAAGAAAGAAAAAACAGTCTTCGTTACTGTGAAAAAGCCATGAAATGCTCTGGGTCTGATGTGAAACATGTTTGTGAAAATGTCCCAGTATCTAATCTCGGGCAGGAACATACCTTTTGTCACATAGCTTGCATTTCTGCATTCCAGCTCAGGTTTCATGCATTACTCACCTTTAGCTTTTGATTAGTAAACAATTAGCTGATTAATTTGTAATTAACTCACACAAATGTCACAGTGACCTGCGTCTGGAGCAGCGGCTGCGTACTGCCCTGTAGCTCCCAGTACCACGAAATCATCCACTGGTATAAAGACGGCAAGAAGAATTCCGTCCATACCTTCTACGATAAAGCCGATCATCTGGACTACCAGGACGCGGACTATAAAGGTCGGACATCGCTGTTCCAAGATCAGGTTCCTCAGGGAAACGCCTCGCTGCTGCTGTCCTCCATCCGGACTACAGACGAAGGCCGTTATAAGTGTTACACTGCCACCAGCTCTGATAACAGAGAACAGTTCATCCAGCTGAGTGTTCGAGGTGAGAGATGTGGAATAAACCACCATGTGCTGCGTTTATAGGAAAATAATCAACAACAGAGTAAGATCAGATTCCTCTACCAGTGAACAGACCTGAAGTGTTCCTCTGATACATCACTTATTCTTTTATCAACTTTTTATCCATTTAAAGATACATTCAATTATGTTTATTCATAAACACATGCTTTTCTGTCCATTCATCTTTCTTTCTCATCTTCTCCAGCTCATACATCCATCATTCTTTCTTGCTTTTTTTTATTTATATTTCTTTATTCTTTCTTTCCCTCTCCTCGCTGTTCTTCCTTTTCCTCTCAGTGTTTCCTGTGTATCAGACGTCCAGATGTCTGGAGTCGAATAAGACTCACAAACATCTTCCTGTAGCTTTATTCCTGTTTATCTTTTCTTTTTTTTTTAGCTCCAGTTAAAAATGTGGATTTAAAACTGAAGAGTGGAGAGATTTCCTGCAGCGTGGAAGGGGTTTACCCAGAACCCAAAATCTCCTGGTCCGAAGACGGCAGCCCAGTAGAGAATTTTAGTAAGGAACCACTAAGAGACAAAGATGGTTTGTTCTCAGTGAGCAGTGTTTTCACTCAGAGTGTCAAAGAAAACACCACATACACCTGCTCCATCAGCCTCGTGGACGAGAGTCAGAAGTACACCACCAGCCTGAGACCAGGTGAAGACCTCAGTGAACACCTGATCTAACATCTCATCCAACACCTCACCATCCACTGCATCCAACACCTGATCCAACACCTCACCATCCACTGCATCTAACACCTCATCTAACACCTCATCCAACACCTCATCATACACTCTGTCCAACACCTGATCCAACACCTCACCATCAACTGCATCCAACACCTGATCTAACACCTGATCTAACACCTGATCCAACACCTCACCATCCACTGCATCCAACACCTCATCCAACACCTGATCCAACACCTCACCATCCACTGCATCCAACACCTGATCCAACACCTCACCATCCACTGCATCTAACACCTCATCTAACACCTCATCCAACACCTCATCATACACTCTGTCCAACACCTGATCCAACACCTCACCATCCACTGCATCCAACACCTCATCTAACACCTCATCCAACACCTCACCATCCACTGCATCCAACACCTCATCTAACACCTGATCCAACACCTCACCATCCACTGCATCTAACACCTCATCTAACACCTCATCCAACACCTCATCATACACTCTGTCCAACACCTGATCCAACACCTCACCATCCACTGCATCTAACACCTCATCTAACACCTCATCCAACACCTCATCATACACTCTGTCCAACACCTGATCCAACACCTCACCATCCACTGCATCCAACACCTCATCCAACACCTCACCATCCACTGCATCTAACACCTCATCCAACACCTGATCCAACACCTGATCCAACAGCTCATCCAACACCTCATCCAACACCTGATCTAACACCTGATCCAACACCTGACCCAACACCTGACCCAACACCTCATCTAACACCTGATCCAACACCTCATCTAACACCTCATCTAACACCTGATCCAACACCTCACTAACCACTGCAAACACCTCATCATACACTCTGCCCAACACCTTATCCAACACCTTATCCAACACCTGACCCAACACCTCATCTAACACCTGATCCAACATCTCAACCAACACTTCATCTAACACCTGATCCAACACCTTACTAACCACTGCATCAAACACCTCATCATACACTCTGTCCAACACCTGATCCAACACCTGATCCAACACCTCATCTAACACCTCATCTAACACCTGATCCGACACCTCATCTAACACCTCATCTAACCTCATCTAACACCTGATCCAACACCTGATCCAACACCTGATCCAACACCTCATCCAACACCTCATCCAACACCTGATCCAACAACTCATCCAACACCTCATCCAACACCTCATCCAACACCTCACTAACCACTGCATCAAACACCTCATCCAACACTTTATCCAACACCTCATCTAACACCTGATCCAACACCTCATCCAACACTTTATCCAACACCTCATCTAACACCTGATCCAACACCTCATCCAACACCTCATCTAACACCTGATCCAACACCTGATCCAACACCTGATCCAACACCTCATCCAACACCTGATCCAACACCTCATCCAACACCTCATCCAACACCTGATTCAACGCCTGATCCAACACCTCATCCAACACCTGATTCAACGCCTGATCTAACACCTCATCCAACACCTCATCCAACACCTCATCCAACACCTCATCCAACACCACATCCAACACCTGATTCAACACCTGATCTAACACCTGATCCAACACCTCATCCAACACCTGATCTAACACCTGATTCAACACCTGATTCAACACCTGATTCAACACCTGATCTAACACCTCATCAAACACCTCATCCAACACCTGATCCAACACCTGATCCAACACCTGATTCAACACCTCATCCAACACCTGATTCAACACCTGATCTAACACCTCATCCAACACCTCATCCAAAACCTGATTCAACACCTGATCTAACACCTGATCTAACACCTGATCCAACATCTCAACCAACACTTCATCTAACACCTGATCCAACACCTTACTAACCACTGCATCAAACACCTCATCATACACTCATCCAACACCTGATCCAACACCTGATCCAACACCTCATCCAACACCTCATCCAACACCTGATCCAACACCTCATCCAACACCTCATCCAACACCTGATTCAACGCCTGATCTAACACCTCATCCAACACCTCATCTGACACCTGATCCAACACCTCATCTAACACCTGATCCAACACCTCACTAACCACTGCAAACACCTCAGCATACACTCTGTCCAACACCTCATCCAACACCTGATCCAACACCTCATCCAACACCTGATCTAACACCTCATCCAACACCTCATCCAAAACCTCATCCAAAACCTCATCCAACACCTGATTCAACACCTGATCTAACACCTCATCCAACACCTCATCCAACACCTGATTCAACACCTGATCTAACACCTGATCTAACACCTGATCTAACACCTGATCTAACACCTGATCTAACACCTGATCCAACATCTCAACCAACACTTCATCTAACACCTGATCCAACACCTTACTAACCACTGCATCAAACACCTCATCATACACTCTGTCCAACACCTCATCCAACACCTCATCCAACGCCTCATCCAACGCCTGATCCAACACCTCATCCAACACCTCATCCAACACCTCATCCAACACCTCATCCAACACCTGATCCAACACCTCATCCAACACCTCATCCAACACCTGATCCAACGCCTCATCCAACGCCTCATCCAACACCTGATCCAACACCTGATCCAACGCCTCATCCAACACCTCATCCAACACCTCATCCAACACCTGATCCAACGCCTCATCCAACACCTGATCCAACACCTCGTCTAACACCTGATCCAACACCTCACTAACCACTGCATCAAACACCTCATCATACACTCTGTCCAACACCTGATCCAACACCTCATCTAACACCTCATCTGACACCTGATCCAACACCTCATCTAACACCTGATCCAACACCTGATCCAACACCTCACTAACCACTGCAAACACCTCATCATACACTCTGTCCAACACCTGATCCAACACCTCATCTAACACCTCATCTAACACCTGATCCAACACCTGATCCAACACCTGATCCAACACCTGATCCAACACCTCATCCAACACCTCATCCAACACCTGATTCAACGCCTGATCTAACACCTCATCCAACACCTCATCCAACACCTCATCCAACACCTGATCCAACACCTCATCCAACACCTCATCCAACACCTCATCCAACACCTCATCCAACACCTGATCCAACACCTGATCCAACACCTCATCCAACGCCTGATCTAACACCTCATCCAACACCTCATCTGACACCTGATCCAACACCTCATCTAACACCTGATCCAACACCTGATCCAACACCTCACTAACCACTGCAAACACCTCATCATACACTCTGTCCAACACCTGATCTAACACCTCATCCAACGCCTCATCCAACGCCTCATCCAACACCTGATCCAACGCCTGATCCAACGCCTGATCCAACACCTCATCCAACGCCTCATCCAACGCCTCATCCAACGCCTCATCCAACGCCTCATCCAACGCCTCATCCAACACCTCATCCAAAACCTCATCCAAAACCTCATCCAACGCCTCATCCAACACCTCATCCAACACCTCATCCAACACCTCATCCAACACCTGATCCAACACTTCATCTAACACCTGATCCAACACCTCGTCTAACACCTGATCCAACACCTCACTAACCACTGCATCAAACACCTCATCATACACTCTGTCCAACACCTGATCCAACACCTCATCTGACACCTGATCCAACACCTCATCTGACACCTGATCCAACACCTGATCCAACACCTCACTAACCACTGCAAACACCTCATCATACACTCTGTCCAACACCTGATCCAACACCTCATCCAACACCTGATTCAACGCCTGATCTAACACCTCATCCAACACCTCATCCAACACCTGATCCAACACCTGATTCAACGCCTGATCTAACACCTCATCCAACACCTGATCCAACACCTGATTCAACGCCTGATCTAACACCTCATCCAACACCTGATCCAACACCTGATTCAACGCCTGATCTAACACCTCATCCAACACCTGATTCAACGCCTGATCTAACACCTCATCCAACACCTGATCCAAAACCTGATCCAACACCTGATCCAACGCCTCATCCAACACCTCATCCAACACCTGATCCAACACCTGATCCAACACCTCACTAACCACTGCAAACACCTCATCATACACTCTGTCTAACACCTGATCCAACACCTGATCTAACACCTGATCCAACACCTCACTAACCACTGCATCAAACAGCTCATCCAACACCTCATCTAACACCTCATCTAACACCTGATCCAACACTTCATCTAACACCTCATCTAACACCTCGTCTAACACCTGATCCAACACCTGATCTAACACCTGATCCAACACCTCACTAACCACTGCATCAAACAGCTCATCCAACACCTCATCTAACACCTGATCCATTACCCATCCAACACCTCATTAAACACCTGATCCAACGCCTCATCCAAAACCTCATTAAACACCTGATTCAACACCTCTTCAAACACCTGATCCATCACCTCAAACACTTCATCCCCTACATCCAACACCTCATCTAACACTCTCCAACTGCTGCAGCAAACACCTAAATATAATTTATAGAAAATAATGTATTTTTATTTATTTTGCAGAGAATGTCGCCATTTCCTCAGGACAGGATGCCACTATTCACTGTCCTGCCTCTCAGGAAAACTCGGGAGACAGCACCATCACCCTGACATTTGGCGATTCTTCTACCATCCTGAATATTAGCCAAATTTCACAGCTACCTAAAGACATTGAGTGGAAGGGGGAAAAGATACAACTCACTCCTGATGGAACCGTCACAATATACAACCTGGAGAACCAGGAGCATACAGGAACCTACAGATGTGTGAGAGCCAGCGCACGGTCCAGACAGGAAGTGCTCACCCAAGTGCAAATCAAATCAGGTGATGCTCTTCTGCATCTCCTTACACTGATAATCATTTAGTAAGATTTTCCAATGTTCAATGAATTTATAAGATTATAAATGGATTATTTTCTGACAGATCACACGAAAACTGGTGTTGTTGTCGGTGTGGTTGTAACTGTCTTCATCGTCGTCGTCATCTGTATCATCGTTGTTATATGCTGGGTGAAAAAAGGGTGAGGTCACTTCCTTTCTGATTCGGTGAAACATATCCTAGACATTTGTCACAAATCAGGTGACTCATGTGGGGTTTAAGATATGAGAGAGAATTCTTCAACAGCAGGATGTGGGATTTTTTGTTTATTTTTTTTATTTTATTTCTACTTCACCATCATAATCATCTCTATGATGTGTTCATGTTATCACTTATGCTACACTAATGGTCATGGTTCTGTGTGTTGACTCTTTTCAGGACGAAGCATCGAAAGAACCAAACAGATTCTTCAGGAAATAACACAAACTCATCCAATGGCAATCCAAATGAGCAAGAACAAGACATTATGCTTTCAACGACAGACAGAAGTTCCCCCTGAACCAAAAGAATGAAACAGATGCAAGCGTAATTTAAAATAGTTCTCAAATCACAACATCCTAGCATCCATACCTAGCACTTTGTATTGTTGGGAAGCTGAAGCTGAAAGTGAAACAGATTCACCAGGGTGAGGATGTCCATGTCTCAGTTAGACACCTACGAGGGACAAAGAAGCTCTAAACATCTCCTTCCCCACTGATTGGTAGTCATCTGTTGACCTTCAGTAGCCTGCAGTCAGGTGCTCGAATAATCAGGAAATAGATAAATTATTGACAGAGCCACGATTTAACATTAACACACACACAGGTCACTACACAGAAACATATTGATCTTCAACTGGACATTAATTATTAGCCACATACATGTGAATTAGTGTAATAATTTATAACAGACATGGAAATGACACTAACACGTGCTGGTCACCTGGTCGTGGAGTCAGAGCTCTGTAGTGCTTTCTCTCACACTGCACTTCTTAGTCCTCCGTGTTTTGGATCAGCCGGCTGATCTGGTGTGAATTGTCTACTAGAGAACTTTATATGAGTGGAAATGGTGAAAGCTTTGGGTTGTCAGTTTCTCCTGAGAACTCAGAGTTGTGGGAAGGCTCATTTCAGGGCCAGAAAACAAACTGAGGCTACTGAATGTTTTACAGTAGCATACAGAAAAATATATGAAGGATTGAGGATCAGATGAATTGCCTATGAAGAAACTTTTGCAACTGTAAGACTGAGAAACCGTCATCTGTTTACATACATATACTGCAGTGCCAAAAGTTTTGGGACGTCTGCCTTTATGCACATGAATGTAATATGGAGTTGTCCCGCACTTTACAGCTATAACAGCTTCAACTCTTCTGGGAAGGCTTTCCACAAGGTTTAGGAGTGTGTTTATGGGAGTTTTTGACCATTCCTCTAGAGACGTATTTGTGAGGTCAGGTACTGATGTTGGATGAGAAGGTCTGGTTCACAGTCTCCACTCTAATTCATCCCAAAGGTGTTCTATGGGGTTGAGGTCAGGACTCAGTCAAGTTCCTCCACACCAAACTCACTCATCCATGTCTTTTTATGGACCTTGCTTTGGTCAGTGGTGTGCAGTCATGTTGGAACAGGAAGGGGTCATCCCCAAACTGTTCCCACAAAGAGCATGAAATTGTCCAAAATGTCTTGGTATGAAGCTGAAGCATTAAGAGTTCCTTTCACTGGAACTAAGGGGCCGAGCCCAGCCCCTGAAAAACAACACCTGAACTCAATGATCTGGAGGGGTGTACTTTTGGCAATAGAGTGTATGTTTGTATACCGAGATTATAGAATGAACATGTTTTAAAATTGTTATATATTATTGTATTCATGATATTTTTTGTGATAATAAAATTAGACTAAATTCAGGTTTATGAACTGTGTGTGTGTGTGTGTGTTTTAAATGAACATATTCAGCAGCTTTAGACTGAACATTAAAACTAACACCAGTTTCTATGACAACAATAAGGAAGAACAGAGCTGAAGAGATAAACGAGTAAATCCTGTAGGGAGTTTATCACATTCCATCACAGAACCTGTCAGTCATCACCTCACGAAATAAAAGAGAAACTATGATGTGAAGAATTCCTCAGTGAGTAAAGGACAATAAAACAGCAACCTTTGACCTTCAAACAGAATGAACTCGAATCCCAGGAGAAACAGAAATCCTCTCTTCACTGAAAATATTTGAAAATATCTAATGCACTAAATATCTTATTGCTGTTTAGTGATTTTTTTTTTTATTGTCGGTGTGCAAACTTTTGCACTCCAACACTTCTGATTGATTTAAATGCAAAACACCAAAAAAACAAGGATTTTAGGAGATAATGACGCGACACAGCGCCATCTAGTGGAGGAAAAGATAAAGTTTTTTTTTCTCCTTCAAATCATCCATCCACCCGCTTTATTCCTAATTAGGGTCACAGGGGTCTGCTGAAGTCTATCCTAGCATACACTGGGTGAAAGGCGGGGTACACCCTGGACAGGTCATCAGTCCATCACAGGGCATATAGACAGACAACCACACACTCACTCCTATGGGCAATTTAGAATTAATGTAATGTACATGTTTTTGGACTGTGGGAGGACACCAGAGTACCCGGAGTAAACCCACACAGGGGCCCGGGATTCGAACCCAGGACCTTCTTGCTGTGAGGCAACAGTGCTAACCACTAAGCCACTGTGCTGCCCTCCTTCAAATCAATGCCTGGAAAAGGAAATTAAAGCGCTGATGAAATCCATGATGGAACTGAAACGTTTTGAAACAGCAGAAGATAAAAAAATACCTATAATGGGAAATAATTTTCATTTTTAATTTTAATAGATTTTCATTTATTTATTTAAAATGTGATATGAGAAAATGAGAGGATCAAAATATAGACAGACAAAAAAGGCAATAAGTTATCTGGAGTTCAGAGTTAAAAATATTTAAAATGTATTTCATATTGTGTGAGTTCATCTCGTGTGTGTGTGTGGACTGTAAAGGGAGCCATTACTTCTGGACTCCATTAATCTGGATATGTGCACTGTGTACTGTGTGTGTACTGTGTGTGTGTGTGTACTGTGTGTGTACTGTGTGTGTACTGTGTGTGTGTGTGTACTGTGTGTGTACTGTGTGTGTGTGTGTACTGTGTGTGTGTGTGTACTGTGTGTGTGTACTGTGTGTGTACTATGTGTGTACTGTGTGTGTGTGTACTGTGTGTGTGTGTGTGTACTGTGTGTGTACTGTGTGTGTGTACTGTGCGTGTGTGTGTACTGTGTGTGTGTGTGTGTACTGTGTGTGTGTACTGTGTGTGTACTATGTGTGTGTGTACTGTGTGTGTGTGTGTGTACTGTGTGTGTGTACTGTGCGTGTGTGTGTACTGTGTGTGTGTACTGTGTGTGTGTACTGTGTGTGTGTACTGTGTGTGTGTGCTGTGTGTGTGTGCTGTGTGTGTACTGTGTGTGTACTATGTGTGTACTATGTGTGTACTGTGTGTGTGTACTGTGTGTGTGTACTGTGCGTGTGTGTGTACTGTGTGTGTACTGTGTGTGTGTACTGTGTGTGTGTACTGTGTGTGTGTACTGTGTGTGTGTGCTGTGTGTGTGTGCTGTGTGTGTACTGTGTGTGTACTATGTGTGTACTGTGTGTGTGTACTGTGTGTGTGTACTGGGTGTGTACTATGTGTGTACTGTGTGTGTGTGCTGTGTGTGTGTACTGTGTGTATGTACTGTGTGTGTGTGCTGTGTGTGTACTGTGTGTGTACTATGTGTGTACTGTGTGTGTGTACTGGGTGTATGTACTGTGTGTGTGTGCTGTGTGTGTACTGTGTGTGTACTATGTGTGTACTGTGTGTGTGTACTGGGTGTGTACTATGTGTGTACTGTGTGTGTGTGCTGTGTGTGTGTACTGTGTGTATGTACTGTGTGTGTGTGCTGTGTGTGTACTGTGTGTGTACTATGTGTGTACTGTGTGTGTGTACTGTGTGTGTGTACTGGGTGTGTACTATGTGTGTACTGTGTGTGTGTACTGTGTGTGTGTACTGGGTGTGTACTATGTGTGTACTGTGTGTGTGTGCTGTGTGTGTGTACTGTGTGTATGTACTGTGTGTGTGTACTGTGTGTGTGTACTATGTGTGTACTGTGTGTGTGTACTGTGTGTGTGTACTGGGTGTGTACTATGTGTGTACTGTGTGTGTACTGTGTGTGTGTACTGTGTGTGTGTACTGTGTGTGTGTACTGTGTGTGTGTACTGTGTGTGTACTGTGTGTGTGTCAGTCACAGAGAAAGGTTGGCCGTGGCATCGTTCTTCAGCTTGCCGCTGCTCAGACTGTGGATCATGGCGATCATCTGCGTGTGTTTGTTCAGCTCCTCTTCCTTCTTCTGTAGTTTGACCTCCAGCTGAGATCTCTGCAGCTCCAAGGATGAGGCCTGTGGAGGAGAAACGTGCAAGATGATGCACAGATATCTCAACAATCCCTGACACACACACACACGACTCCTTTAAGCCTGAGATACGCTGCGACACAAGAAGTCAATCTTCTGGAGCAGGCAGTCTGTATCTCGGCTCTCACCTTGATGCTGGCATCCTTCCTGGCCTGCTCCGTCTTGGCGAGTTCCTTCTTCAGCAGGTTGATGTTCTCCTCCATCTCTCTAGCCTGCTCCTCCTGCCTCCTCACCTCGGCCTGCAGATCTGAATCAGATGCAAAAGACAAACAGGAAGTGAAATATTCTGGGGTTTTGTTTTTTTTTTACAAAATCTTGAATGAAATATTCACAGTGCGTCTGGAGTTTGAGCTGGAGGTTTTGTTTTCACGCAGACGTGAGCGAGCTTTCAGATGGACAAAGAATGACAATGTTTATTAAACAGGAACATGAATGTCCAAGCATCCGTTCATCCTCAGTAACGGCCTGGTCACCAGTTTATATCAAGCTACGCTGCTGACCCTTCAACATCAGAGCATCAAGCTTCCTTCAGGCCATGTGTTTAAATCCGAATACGCACACACACACACACACACACACACACACACACACACACACACACACACACAGCCATGTCTCCTCACCTGCTATAGTGTCATGTTTCTCCTGCAGAGTTTCTTCCATGGCTGAGATCTTCTCCTCCTTCTGCTGCAGTTCTGATGACAACCTGAAAAAAGCGAGTGAGGGTTGAGCGATTTAAGAAAAAATCTTATCACGATACTGGAGGACATTTTTATGACATATGTCGTGTCTCACGATATCTGACTTCTCACGAAGTACTGAAGATCAAAAAAAAGAAAGAAAGAAAAGAAAAGCAACTGATGAAATGAAACATGAGAAATAAATCCTTTAACAATACTTCAACTTACTTGACAATACTTCATCTTGAAATAGCTAAAAATATAGCTGAATTTTTAATATTTATTCAACTCAATCAGATCATTTGCTTCCAATCAGAGTTGGTCACTGCTGTAATAACATTTTAGATATCGCAATACTTCAGAAAAGTATATCATGGCTTCATTTATCATGGTGTAGACATTATTTATCAACACAGTTTCCATTAAATCAAGTGAGGTGAAGGTGTTTAGGGTGTGGCTCCCCCTAGTGACAGCACAGTGTAAGTGCAGTGTAAATTTGGAACGCTGTATTTTGCACATTTTCCAAAATCTACAGATTTCCTCAACAGCCTGATGAGTATTCTACAGCAGTATGATGGAGATCTGTGCTGACCCCTGACTGACCTCTCCTGCTGCAGTTTGAGCCCCTCGTTGCTCTTCCTCATGGATTCGGCCTGCTGCGTGAGGGAGATGTGTGCGGCCTGGAGCTCCTTCAGCATGGCTTCACTCTTGTTGAACCTAGAGATGAGCCGAGGTTACAGAAGTGTGAAGGCTGAAGATAAGTTCCTGTGTGAGAGGTGAAGAACAGGAAGTCCTGACCTGCTCAGCAGCTGGTTGTAGGTGCTCTTCAGGTTCTGGTGTTCATCAGACACAGCCTGCAGGCGGCTGTTATGCTGCAGGAGCTGCTGGCTGTCACTCTTCAGCTTCTCCACCTCCATCAGCTGATCACTCAGTTCAGCCTGCAGCTCCTCCTTCCTCCTCTCAGTGTCCTTCAGCAGAGAAGCCAGTTTCCGGGCCTTCACACACACACACAACATGAGAGAGAAGTGTAAAAGTGGGGTGGTGTGTGGACTGGGGTGGTGGTGTTTAGGGATTTTTTTTTCTCGCAATCATTTGTGTAAAAGTAAATTAGGATGAAGATGATGAGTCTGCACAGAGCTGTGAATTTACACAGAATTTTTATAAACATTTTGCATAAACGTGTGTGTGTACGTGTGTGTGTGTGTGCGCATGTAGCTTACAAGTTGAGGAGAAATGCATGTGGCTTTGAAAAAAAAAGTGTGTGTGTGTGATAATCTCTCACCTCTGCCTCAGCCTGCGCTCTCTGACAGCGGTACTGAGCAATCAGACGGTCAGCCTGAGACAGAGCCAGCGCTTTGGCCTCTAACAGGTCCTGCAGACGGCCTTCTTTAGACTGGTCTCACACACAGGCACAGGCACACACAGACACACACACACACACGCGCGCACACACACACACACACACACACACACACAAATGCATACACAAACACAGAGAGAGCAAATTACACAAGATAGATAAGCTAAAATATAATAACAACAATAATAATGTCTTAATAAATAAATAAACAAGCAAATAAATCAATGTATTGTAAAGTTGTGTATGATAAATACACACACACGCACACACACACACATGCACACATGCACAAAATCTTTAAAAAACAAACAGTAAATGAATGAAAGAGATCTGCTCTCTGAGGTTACGCACAGCCAGGGCGGAGATTTTCTGCTCATACACGTCGATGATCTCGGACATGTGAACGTCCTTCATCTGCTCCTGTAACTTCAACAAGAAACAACACCAAATTCAGCAAAGACTGCAGGAACCTTCTGACCATTTCAGGCCAAAATATGCTTTTTAATATCATTCACAATGTTTGAAGAAATGATCATGTATGCATTGATGATATCCAGTCACACACGTGTGTGTATGAGGAACAGTGGATGAAACACACACCTGAATGCCGCTCTGCAGTTTCTCGATGAGGCTGTCGATGTTCTGGCGAGAAGGACTGTTTGGACCGGCACCGCTCATAGAAAAGCTCTTCACTGAGGAGACTCCATCGTCCTGAACGCCGCCGCCTCTGACGGTCAACTCGCCCTCACGCTGCCGGTAAGCGTTATTAGCTGCGATGCTTTCTCCTAAGCTGAAAGGAAATAAACAATCATTATGAGACACAGAAACATGACTAATATCTGTCTCAGTACTAATCTCACTATTAATAGCAGTGGTGTTGATGATGATGAGGTAACATGTACACCGATCAGCCATAACATTATGACCACCCACCTAATATTGTGTTGTTCCCCCTCCTTTTGCTGCTAAAACAGCCCTACCCCATCGAGGCATGATGGACTCCACTAGATCCCTGAAGGTGTGCTGTGGGATCTAGCATCAAGATGTTAGCAGCAGATTCTTTAAGTCCTGTAAGTTGCATGGTGGGACCTCATGGATGGGACTTGTTTGTCCAGCACATCCCACAGATGCTGGATTGGATTGAGATCTGAGGAATTTGGAGGCCGAGTCAACACCTCAAACTGGTTGTTGTGGTCATCAAACCATTCCTGCTTTGTGGCACGGTGCATTATCCTGCTGAAAGAGACCACAGCCATCAGGGAATACTGTTTCCATGAAAGGGTGTAGATGGTCCATAACAATGCTTAGGTAGGTGGTACATGTCAAAGTAACATCCACATGGATGCAGGACCCAAGGTTTCCCAGCAGAACATTGACCAAAGCAGGACACTGCCTCCGCCGGCTCGCCTTCTTCCCATAGTGCATCCTGGTGCCACGTGTTCCTCAGGTAAGAGACGCACACGCACCTGGCCATCCACGTGATGTAAAAGAAAACGTGATTCATCAGACCAGGGCACCTTCTTCCATTGCTCAGTGATCCAGTTCTGATGCTCATGTGTCCATTGTTGGAGCTTTCGGCAGTGCACAGGGGTCAGCATGGTCACCCTGACCGGTCTGCAGCCATGCGGTGCCATACACAACAAACTGTCCTGCACTGTGTATTCTGACCCCTTTCTATCAGAACCAGCATTATCTTGTTCAGCAGTTTGAGCAACAGTAGCTCGTCTGTTGGATCGGATCACACGGGCCAGCCTTCACTCCCCACATGCAATGCGCCTTGACCGCCCATGACCCTGTCACCAGTTCACCACTGTTCCTTCCTTGGAGCACTTTTGATAGATACTGACCACTGCAGACCGGGAACACCCCACAAGAGCTGCAGTTTTGGAGATGCTCTGATCCAGTGGTCTAGCCATCACAATTTGGCCCTTTTGGTCAAACTCACTCAAATCCTTACGCTTGTCCATTTTTCCTGCTTCTAACATCAACTTTGAGGACAAAATGTTCACCTGCTGCCTAATATATCCCACCCACTAACAGGTGCCATGATGAGGAGATACTCAGTCTTATTCACTTCATCTGGCACTGGTCATAATGTTATGGCTGATCAGTGTAGAGTATGCATCATCAGTATTATAATGCTCTAGAAATACATTAATCACATCATTACATTTCTATTATGTGTTAATGAGCTGTTATAAACACTGGAGTGGACTGGACTGATAAATCAGAAGTACATGCTATGAGGCATTATATCTGGTGGTGTAGTTGCCCCACTGGAGTCTGGGTAATGGTGTATAGTTTATAATGTTCATCCACTCACATGACGGCAGGGAAATCAGGCAGCGGAGCGGCTTCGAACAGGACGCGCAATGCTGTGTGTACTCTCTCTCGATGCTGAGATGTCAGGGCCTGAGACAGAGGCGTGATGATACGCTGGTCCTGCACAACAATCACAGAGTTCGGTATTTAAAATACACATCCTACGAGCCGTGCACACACACACACACACACACGATTTTACCTGCAGCATCCGGTAAAAGCATGTCTCCATGTCGGCTACGTGCTGCTTCAGCTGGCTCATCAGCTCCAGAGTCTTCAGGACCGTCTCACAGCATGCGTGGCTATGGGATGCAAGACAAAGAGGTCAAAGGTCACGTAACATGCACACGGTTCCTTTCGTATGTGCACATCCACTTGTTTTCCTTCTCTACTTCCTGTTTTGTGCTCTAAATTCTCATGGAGAACAACTTTTGACACATAAAACACGTCCTCATGCTGCCTGATGGGTGAAGGATGTTCACCCCACCTGAGCCGAAAGCTGGAGTCCGAGCAGATGGAGGTGATGTAGTCCTGACTGTTAGACAGCAGCAGCTCCACCAGGGACACACACAGGTCCGAGCTCACGTGCTGCGCCACCAGAGTCTTCAGGAAGTCGTCTCCGCAGAGGAGTGAGCGATGTCAAGGTCAGCAGCAATGTTCTGACAGTAGCGCACATTAAAATCACAGCTCTATTCACAGACTCTATAATTAGTTCTAATTCTAACATGCCATCACTTCCTGAACACTGACTCATGCATAGCTACACTGTCTCCATGTAAACAGATGATAAAATATTTATTTAAAAATAAAGGTGCTTCTTCTTTTTTTTATTGCCTTCCAGAAAGAGAAGAAAAGCAAGGCTGAAAGGGGAATGAGAGTTTATAGCTGCTATAACTGAAGTGAGAACATAAAATGGAATGTAACTACAAACGGATAAATATCAATAGCCAGCTGCGGTCATGGCACACTGCTGAGGTCCAGGTCATGTGTAGGATATCTAGCAGGAGGTCCAGCACTCGTCCAGCTCTCGCGCAGTGCCTCTGTAGCAGCTCATCTCCTTCGCTGAAGTCTGGAGTCTGCAGTAGATCGTGCAGCGCTGGGAGAAGGAGCTCCAAAAACGAGCGAGCAGAACCGGACTGCGAGGAACCGATCACTTCCTGAAGAGAAAATAAACATACAAAATTCCATCATCTGCTGATGTTTGATATAAAGATATAAAGAACTGCAGCTCTTGAGACTGGTCAGGGTGACCATGCTGACCCCTGTGCACTGCCGAAAGCTCCAACAATGGGCACGTAAGCATCAGAACTGGACCACGGAGCAATGGAAGAAGGTGCCCTGGTCTGATGAATCACGTTTTCTTTTACATCACGTGGATGGCCAGGTGCGTGTGCGTCTCTTACCTGAGGAACACATGGCACCAGGATGCACTATGGGAAGAAGGCGAGCCGGTGGAGGTCCTGCCTTGGTCAATGTTCTGCTGGGAAACCTTGGGTCCTGCCATCCATGTGGATGTTACTTTGACACGTACCACCTACCTAAGCATTGTTACAGACCATCTACTCCCTTTCATGGAAACGGTATTCCCTGATGGCTGTGGCCTCTTTCAGCAGGATAATGCACCGTGCAACAAAGCAGAAATGATTCAGGAATGGTTTGATGACCCATCCATGGAGGTCCCACCATGCAACTTACAGGACTTAAAGGATCTGCTGCTAACATGTTGATACCAGATACCACAGCACACCTTCAGGGATCTAGTGGAGTCTATCATGCCTCGACGGGTTAGGGCTGTTTTGGCACAATATCTGGCTGGTGGTTTTGCTGCTATACATTAAAAGCCTTTTACATTACACATACCAGCTTTTAACATTTTAATCAAGACAAACGGATTAATTAAAAAGAAACGTATAAATAATATGTTTTTTATTTGACGCTTTAGAGCTTTTCTCCTCACCACATCTTAACAAGAGCTCAAACACGATGGTTATTTTGCTTGCATTGTGCAGAGAACACAGCAACAGAAACCACAGTGCGTGTTGTGGTGAGTTTGTCGGAAATGAAAACACTTGTGTATATATCGGTAAACATTTTAGCCACACCCACTGCTAACAGGTGTAGCTGAAACACCTGGCCATGTATTCTTTCTCTAGGTGCTCTAGTGCTACTGAGGAGCTCAGGATTCCCCCTGAGCCATGTGTCAGTGTGTGAAACTTCAACCCTGTGAGCTCGGCCACAATCCACTGTAAGTGTTAGTACTGCTAAATGGAAGGTTTTTTAGTAGAAAAAAAAAACAGCTCTGCCACGAATCGGTTGACCACACAAACGAAGAGAGCAGACTGTTGAGAAGCACACAGAAGTAACTTATCTCCTGTTGCATCAGTTACTACAGAGCTAGACGCAACAACAGCACAAGACCAGACGAGTAACACCAAGCATCAGCTGGAGCACATCATCATTTATTTATTATAATTATTTAGAATGAGTATTTCTGTATTTATTATTCATTATTATTGTGCATGTTTACTTTCTCCTTAATGCTGCTTTTCTTTTCCATTTTCTATATAAAATGTGTTCTATAAAAGATTAAAAAATTAACAAAGTGACTCAAGACTGAATATTTGAGCATGGATTATTTCTGCACTATTCACTTGGTGTAATAAATATAGTTCTAAAAAATTATGAATTATTCTGAGTAATTCTGTATTTATTATTTATTATTATTGTGAATGTTTTTACTTTCTCCTTAATGTTGCTTTTATTTTCTATTTTCTACATTAAATGTGTTCTACAAATGAATAAAAGATTTTTAGTAGTAGTAGCAGTAGTATTATATCAATAATAATAATAATAATAATAATAATAATAAATAAAATAACAAATTTAATAATAAAATATTTTATACAATAATATTATTTTTGTTATAATAATAATAATATATTTTTTTAAATAATTCTGAATTTAAGTCTAATTCTGTTATCTTATTCTATATATATCCATATTATTATTATTAATATATTAATATTAATAATAATAATTTTAAAACTCAAGAAAGTGGCCCAAGGCTGAATTTTGTCATGGATATTTGAGCATGGATTATTTCTGCACTATTCATTTTGTGTATGATCTAGGCTTGATCTAGAAAACCCATCATTCCTCTCACACACCTCAAACAGTTCAGTGAAGAGCTCCAGGGCAAGCAGGCAGCACCGCTCGGGTCCCTGCAGGGGGCGTGTGGCCCACTGGAGAAGAGCTAGGCCTGGCTCCGCCCCCCTGGCATGGGTGGGGTTTCTGGCGGTGGGCTGCAGGCGAGGAGCTGCGGGTTTTAAAACCGCTTGACAGATGAGTCTGCGCAGGGGCGGAACTGAGCACAGAGACACAAGCAGCTCCAGGACCTGCACACATGCATGCACACACACACACTTTAGAACTTCTTAAAAAGCTGATGATATTTATTATTATTATATATATTTTCTGCTCGGGATACATCACCTTCACCGCAGTGTCCGGGTCTTTACCATGGAGAAGACCAACCACCTCATTCAGACACACAGGGAGGTGTTTATAACTACACACACACACACAGATTAGAGATTACACAAATCACTAGCCCTAAATAAAGGCTGCTTTCATGCCTTCACATCTTTCACATGTAATAAAGGAAAGAAGAAGGAAGTGACCATGTGGATTTCCTGAAACTATAACACAAGTTATTTAAAGAAAAAAATGCCCGCCTGTGTGTCTCTATATATATATATATATATATATATATATATATATATATATATATATATATATATATATATATATATATATATATATATATATTACACACACACATATTCTTTTTTTTTTCTTTTATGTGAGTGAGAGGGGTGTAATGCAAGTTATTTTGTGTGTGTGTTTGGAAAAAAACACACACACATATGACCTACAGAGTGGTTAAAACATTTCCAACATGCTGCACTGTCTGTCTCTCGATTTAATCTCCTCATAACCAGACATAAACCCAGCTGAATTCCTGATAAATTTCTTATTATAATAAATCTAATCTAGGCTAGTTAGTTAGCCAATACTAATTAATAACACAGTAATAATGTATGTTTTAGCAGCAAGGTGGACAAATCATCAGTCTAAAGCAGTGTGGGGTTTGTTTGTTTGTTTGTTTGTTTGTTTGTTTGGCTCAGCTGTGATTCTACTTGGTGAGGTAGTCGGCGATCTTGGCATTTCTGAGCAGATCCACCAGAAGGTCCACGGCGTAGTTCCTGGTCAGTGTTCCGTCTCCGTTCACAGTGATGTTGAAGATAAGCTGGAAGGTCTGGTGAATGTTCTTTGCATTGAACAACTGAAACCGCAAGTGCACAGCAACATAAAGTCATGGTTTAAAGCCGCAGCACGGGAAACGACAAGATCAGAGAGATGGCCCCGGCGGATACCTTTTGGCCCACTTCCTCGCTGAGGGTAAGGCTGGACAAAATCGAGAGCGCGAAGACGACCACAGTGAGGCAGTTGTGACCAAGGAAGTTAAGCAAAGCTCTGTAGAAGGCTTTAACATTACTCTGGAGAATCAAAACAGAATGCAGAAATCAGTAGAAGTTAAATAAATAAAGGGATGTGGCATAAATTCAGGGGGGTGTGTCCTACCTGAGACTTAATCTGCACCTGAACAGCCTGGTTGTGCCGACACAAATTCGCCATCAGGCCTAAGCATGGCTTGGTGATGTCATCGTTCTGAGACTGTCTGTGAGACACAGGGACAGACACCGAGTCCACCTCAATATCAAAACTCCAAAAGTATTGCCCCCCCCTCCACCCACCCAGAGAAGAGTACTCTTTTGCACTTATGCATGTGTTTTAAAGTTGGTGTCAAAATTACTGGAACAGAATAACAGCACTGAGCATCTGTAGCAGATTGTAACATAATGCCTAACACCTCTATTCAATCTCTTGCCTGGTGAAGAAATGAATCACATCCTGTGATTTCTAACAAGACAAGTGTATACCTTCTCCAGTCAGAAACAGATTTTTTTTTTCTGCAGAGTTCAAACTGGATGTAATTTTGGATGTTGATCCATTAAAGGGTCCATATGTAAGAATAAGAAGTATATATATATATATATATATATATATTTATAATAATCGCCTCCTGGTGCTGTGCAAAAAATACAACGTACTGAGGATGTCACAAAAGCTGCGTTGTGGTTTTGATGAGGTGCCACAGAGAGGGGACAAACAGGAAAGGCTGATGGTGTAAACTCAGCTTCAGACTTCACAGCACTTCTTTTGCTTCTGTTTATATAGCAGCAACACCCATGAACATGTGGAAAATACAAATAGATTTAAGACTCATTCTAATTAAGTCTTACATGTTGAGCATCAGGAAAGTAAGGAGGTCGTCTATGTGGGAGGCGCAGTGCAGGACTCTGACGTTGTAGGTGAGATGCTGCAGGACCTGAAGGCACTGAGAAATTAAAAGGAGAGAATTCGGGGGGTAGTAGACTGGGCAGTGCAAATTAATTCATTAGTTGTTGTTTAGAGATTATTTTTTGTGCATGAAAACATATTTCATTATTAATCTGAAGCCATGCATCTGCATTGAAAAGGACGTGACAGGTTTTTACCTGCAGCACGATCGGCTCCTCAGGCGTGGCTCTGTTACAGTGGATGACGGACGCCAGAGTGCCGATGATGTTGTAACGGCTATGAAGAGCCTCTTTACTCTCGTCATCGGATGCTGAAAGACAAACATTTCTTAGAACTAAGACACTGGACTAAGTCTAATGTAGCCTTAATGTACTATGGTACTAAAACAGTGTCCAATTTCTGAGATATCTGCTCTAAAATGCATGACAAGAACATACTGAGTAGTCCTAAAGTACTGGTCACTAAAACTAATAAGTCTAATTTAGACCTAATAGACATAGTACTAAGACACTGGACTAATGTAGCCGTACTAATGAGTACTAAGCACTGGACTGTAAAAGGACATGAGCATACCGAGCTGGGCAAGCAGAGACAGGACACTCCCTGTAAGAGCAGGACTGGTGTTGGGATCTCCAGCTACTTCCAGCAGTCCATTCAGACACTCACTGGGGAGAACCTGTCCTGAGGACAAGACTCTGGAGCACTTTAAAGCAGACACGTCCTGCAGGAACACCACAGACATGAAGTGTACTACAAAGGTCACAATCTACCCTGAAGTGCTCACATGGAGGAAAGTGTCCAGCCTGTGAGCTGAAGCTGTGTAATGTCTAACTGTATATCAGAGGATTTAAATTGATTAAGTGATTGATTGATTGAGTAACTGATTGATTGAAATGTCCACTCACTTCGATTTGTTTTTGTAGCAGGGATGTGTTCAATGTGCCTCTGTTATTTCTGTATTGTCGAATCGCCAGAAGCAGAGACTTCAGACACGTCGTTACGTCCATCCCGAAAACAAGCACAATAACTATTCAACTAATTCTTATTAAATAAAGATCTGATCCTGATCGATCAGGACAAACAAAGCGTGAGCACTAACACTGAGCTAATTAGCTTGTCTGCTAGCTAGCAATGTTTACTAGCTAACTTCTTTCACATAGTCTGTTAACGTAATCATAGACTTAAGATATTCTGATATGGAAAATGTTATTCTTTTACACTGAACTTGACTTAATGAAAATAACTTGACTTATTTTGTTTTATTTTCTCTTTATTGACGCAGATGCTCCGTTCTTTCAGCTCGGGTTGGAAACCTGACTTCCTCCCGCCTTCAACTTCGAAATGCGGCTGGAACAAACCATTTTGTACACGGGGGGTCGGGGGTGGAACAGAGATCAACTAAAATGCTTGACAGCCTTTAAAAAAATAAGTCAGTTTAACAACATACTATGATAAAATGTGGTTGAGGCTTTTTTGTCCAAATTAGTTGTATAAATGTTTTTGAATAATCCTTTTTAAAAATTCATCAACCCCAATCCGCCTCCGAAACCGCACACAGGATCCAATGACGCAATGAGTTTGGCCACGCCTCCCACCTTCAGACTGTCTTAACTTAAGTTACTTACGTATTTTGACAATGTAATATATTAATTTAAAATAAATTTTTAAAAGTTAATTTATATATTTATGCAAAAAAAATAATTTCTCTCTCCGTTTTTATCTATTATTTTTTATTTATATAATAATAATAATAATAATAATAATAATAATAATAATAATAATAATAATGTAAGCTTAAGTAGCACATTTTGACGTATTAATTTAAAATAATTTTTTTAGTGTATTTATATATTTATGTAAAAAATGCATTTCTGCATTAATTTCTCTCTCTCTCTTTATCTATTGTTTCTTTATGTATATAATAATAATAATAATAATAATAATAATAATAATAATAACTTAAGTTACTTACGTATTTTGACAATGTAATATATTAATTTAAAATAAATTTTTAAAAGTTAATTTATATATTTATGCAAAAAAATAATTTCTCTCTCTGTTTTTATCTATTGTTTTTATTTATATAATAATAATAATAATAATAATAATAATTATTATTATTATTATTATTATTATTATTATTATTATTATTATTATTATTGTTGTTGTTGTTGTTGTTGTTGTTGTTGTTGTTGTTGTAATGACTAATTATAAGAAAATATAATACTACATTACATTATTATTTTATATTATTTAATGCGCGTCTCCCCTCCTAAGTCACAAAAAATAAATAAAATAATTTTTAGTTTTAAAAAATTGGAGCTCGGCTCGATCACAATCTCTTCCAACTGCAAGCTTCCAGGCCACTGAGAATTTCTTGTAAAAAATCACTTAATACCTTGAGTGTTATTGTCACAGTAAATAAAGGAAGCTGAGCCAGAGGATTAAAGCAGAAATTAATAGTGGAACTCGTCAGTGATGAATTATTATTGTCAGTGATTATAAAGCTCTGGTGTAAAGAGTGGAGCCATGGAGCCAGCTCCTATCTGATCAACCGTTTTGTGGCTCTTACCCGTCATGAACAGATTAACATGATTCATCAGACCAGGCCACCTATCCAGCACCTATCTGATCAACATGAGCACGATAAACCCTATTATTATTATTATTATTATTATTATTATTATTATTATTATTATTATTATTATTATTATTATTATTATGTTGGCTTGAAAGAGCCAGCATATTGTTTTATTATTATTTTTATTATTATTATTATTCACTTAATGCTCTTTATCAGTGCTGAGAAAATCCATGAGCTCAAGACTGCAGCCACCTACAAGCTTCCCACCGACACCCAATATGTACTGTTCCTATCCTGCTGTTCTGCAGGGTGGAAACATCAGCATGGGTTGGCTAACCACAGCTGAAACCAGACAGACAGACAGACAGACAGATAAAACATAGCTCAAGTTCACAACATGTACAACATTTCCTCACGCTCAGTGTGTGCTCTTTTAAACAAAGCAAACAATTCAGTGAGACAGAAATAATATAAAATTAAATATATATATATATATATATATATATATATATATATATATATATATATATATATATATAAATTAAATATATATATATATAAATATATATAAATATATATATATATATATATATATATATATATATATATAAAATTAAATATATATATATATATATATATATATATATATATATATATATATATATATATATATATATATATATATTCTGTATATATAATAAAATAAAAACTGTATGTGTGTGTATTTATATAGAATAGATTTCAAATAAAGTAAATAAAACCAAGATAAATATATCATAGAACTTTTTCCAGTCTGGGTGTGAAATATGACAGAATAATGAAAATGTTCATGGTTGCATAAATATTCACACCCCAAAACTAATACTGTGCCAAAGCAGCTTCAGATCTGATTCAGTATAAGACTCGATCAGCTCCACACAACCAGATTTTCCTGCTTTATCTTGCAGAATTGACTGTCCGAGCATCTCCTGTTCTCTCTGGCTTCGGGTCACTTCACAGATTTTTTATTTGGGTTCAGGTCTGCGCTGGATCATTAAACATTAAATTGTTGTTGTGCTGAAACCTCTTCAGCTTGCTGGCATATCACCGATCAGCCATAACATTATGACCACCTGTCTAATATTGTGTCGGTCCCCCCGTTTTGTGGCTCTTACCCGTCATGCACAGATTAACATGATTCATCAGACCAGGCCACCTTCTTCCATTGCTCCGTGGTCCGGTGCACAGGGGTCAGCACGGGCACCCTGAAATGTCAGTGGCTATGCACAACAAACTGTGCTGCACTGTGACCCCTTTCTATCAGAACCTTCTTCAGCAATTTGAGCAGCAGTAGCTTGTCACACGGGCCAGCCCTCTGATCGCTCCCCACGTCCATCGACGAGCCTCGGCCGCCCATGACCCTGTCTCCGGTTCACCGCTGTTAGATAGATACTAGATACTGACCACTGCAGACCGGGAACACCCCACAAGAGCTGCAGTTTTGTTTGGAGATGCTCTGATCCAGTGGTCATGCACCGTCAGGATGAGGACCTTTGCAGCAACGCACATTATGGAAGGATGAAATTATTCTATTTACCTTGGTTTTAAGTCACAAAAGCCCCGCCCCCTTTTAACAGCAGGCGTGTGTAAACTTTTTTTTTTAATCCTTTATCCATTTTTTTATTTATGATACATTCTATTAATTCTCATATCATCTGCACCAGTTTCAAAGAGGAACAAAAAGTCTCATGACCCAGTTCATTTCAGTCTCAAGGTCACTCGCTTCTTTCTAGTTTGCGGTTTTGTTAAGAACGAAAGAAAAAACGGAACTGAAAAGAAGAATCAGTCTGGAAGCACGTCGACGTAGTCAGACGATTCCACGTCTACCAGAGAGACAGAGAGAGAGAGAGAGAGCGCGCGGTCAGAAAATGTCAGTTTGATTAGTTCAACAAAAGTAAAATAATTCCTTTTGATCTTTTGCTCACTCTCGTAGTCCGGTTCCTCATCACTGACCACAGATTCCACGTCTGTTTGTTTTCTCTTCACGCCGCTACGTAACCGAGTCGCTAACCCCTGATTTCTCTTCTTATAGTGATGTATGAGCTCGTCCAGCGTCCGAAAGAACATCTCCTTCACGCCTGAACTGGCCTGAGAAGACAAACAAAACTCACAGCATCAGCAACAGTGACACTGATTCATTCCTCACACACTGAGACAGGGATTATTTGTTTATTAAAAAACGACGCCACGTGCGGTCTGCAGACATTGGTGAAGTTCTGGAGATCTGGAGAAGCCTGGTATGTCTCACATAAACATCTCCTTACTTTTCAAAAGCTCCATCTGTTTATTATCAGCAAAGCTTCACGTCCTTCCCTGGGATGGAGCTGTTGCTATGGAAACGCATTATTTTTCGAAATAAACCTGCGCTAATGTGAGAGCCGCTGCTAGAGAGAATTCATCGAGACTTTCTGACCACTCGGAGCGCAGAACACGACAGAGCTGTGGGAAAAATTTCAACATGAATTCTTCCTCAAATAGAAATGTTTGGACAAAATTAAAGATTTTCTGTGTTGTTAAATGACGTCAGTTCAAAAGTTTGTGCACCCTCAAGCCGAAATGAAACATGTATTTATTCCATAAATATATTTTAAATTTATTATTATTATTTACATTACATCAGCTCAAAAGTTCTTAAACACTCCACCCCCCCCACCCCCCCCCACACACACAATTAGATAATTTATGATGATCTAATTAACTCGCTAACTTAAATTTCTGTCTCCTGGAATTCCTAATAATCCGTCCTTGCTCAAGCACGAGCTTTTTCAGCTCAGGACTAGACACAAAACATTAACATTACTTTTTTTTAATGTATCAGCAAATTATTTAAATTTGTTATTTAAAATTATTTAAAATTATTTAAAAATCTCCTTTTCATTTTGAATAATACATGGAAGAAGACGCAGATCCAAAAAAAACAGAAAGAAAGAAAGTTAAACACGAACCACGCGCAATTTCTGGCCCTCGAACGCACTTATAAACACACACACACATACACACACACACACACGTTGCATCACACACTGATAAAGTTATATCAGAAAAGCAAACAAAAATAAACGTAAAATAATCTTAACAACAGAGTACATTATTTTGATGTTAATTGGTTATTGTTAAAACGAAGGGAAAAAAACTGACTATCTAGGAAACATTCTTTTTAAAGAGTGAAAACTAAAAAACAGAACAAGCACTGTGTTAATACTTCCTGTGGAAATATCTCACACTTCTCACATGCCTCTCACACACACTCACATACACTCACTTGCATTTTTACAGCACTCTGCGAAGCCTGATTAACTCAGTTTAACACTAACCAATGACCTTTTTAAGAAAAAAAAATCTCTTCATCTGTCTGCAATCTAATCACTTTTCTGGACGAGTGTTTGAGGCAATTTAAAGGGTCAGATCTCCTGACCGGGCTCACCTGGAGCGTGTAGTATCCCGTGTGAGTCTGTAGGATCCGGTACGTGTACACAACTTTCTTTTTGCTGCAGGAAACAAAAAGAAAAACGTGACAAACATCCATCCATCCATTGTCTATACCCGCTTTATTCTTAATTAGGGTCACGCGGATCTGCTGGAGGCTATCCCAGCACACATTGAGCCAAAGGCATGGGTACACCCTGGACAGGTCATCAGTCCATCACAGGGCAACATGACCGTTTAAATCATTCGGTAATTAACGCAAATATTTTTGTGTGTTTTATATCGCTGCTAGAACACTCAGGATCGCAGATACACACACCAATTAATCAATCAATCAGTTTAATTAATTAATTAATTAGTATAGATTAATAACAAGAAGGAATTCTGCATTCCTTTGGAGTATCTTTTTTTTTTTTTAATTTTATATCCATGCATAAATCAAAAAGGCCCAGAGTTTAGAATCTTGCATGTTTTTTTAATCTATTTTTTATATTTTAAATATTTTTTAAAAATAATTTCACATTGCTGCATATGCGATATCTTCATGATCGTACAGGCCAATTATTTTATTATTAAATGAAATCATTTTAATAATTTTTTAATCATTAAAAATTATCTTTATTTCAGACGTAAGAATTAATTTTCTGTCTTTAAATCAGGGAAAAATTTTTTTTAAAAAAATCAACAGCAGAAAAATCAACAAAAAATAAACTTAAATTAAAATTTTATCAGATATTAATATTAAATGATGCATTAAACACTGAAGGGAAAAAAAGGAAGTAAGATTTGAGTAGACCTTGAAGACCTTGTCTTTCTTTTTTGGACAAAGTTACAGTCTAACACTCTGTAGAGATAGCATCTGAACATCTGAAGCTTCACTATAACCTTCCTCTGAGGTCTTTATCTGTCCGTACTTCTATTCTGAAGATCTACAAAGTTCTACTCACTAGACACAGAGGCACATGGCTCCGTGGATGGTCTCGCTGTCTCGAATGAGAAACGATCCGTCTTTGCCTTTCGCCCCCAGGAGCTCCTCGCACCGCTCTCTGGTGATGGGGCCATGGTAAAAGAGCAGATCCATGTGCTCCATGGTGACCCCGCTTCAGTCACCTCCACCTCCACTGGTCAGAACTGCTGCTAATACAATCCTCTTCAGCTGACCCCCCCCCACACACACACACACAGACATGTACACACACACACAAAAACTAAAAGTATAAACGAAATCAGTTGTTAATTCATCCTCAGAGAAGCAACAGACCATCGCTGAGAAACTTCAAGACTGTGTCTGTGTGCTGCAGCGTCACCTTTCACACAGGAAGCGTGTCTGTGTGTCTGAGGGCATGTTTGTGTGTGTTAGTGTGTGTGTGTGTGTGTGTGTGTGTGTGAGTGTGAGTGTGTGTGTGTGTGTGTTTGTGTTCATGCACATATTTCCAGTCTGCTCTAATCTAATTTTAAAAATAGTGACTGTTTTCCTCCGTCATTATTCCATCGTGGTCGATATTTTTAATGTCACTGAAGTAAAAAACAACACATGAAGAAGACTGAACTTCTGAGTGAATTCTGTACGTTTTCTATTTCAGCAGGACAGAATTCTTGTCGCACATGATTGACCGTCTCATGTAGAAATGATGCCGGACTTTTGCTTTTCATGCTTCGGCACGGTGTCACAGTGTTTATTCTTTAAGTGTGTAGTGAGTTTGCACGCCTTTAAAATTTTATTGTTTGAATTAAAATGTAGTCATACTTTTTTCCCCAAAAAATTAAACAGACGTTCAGAAAACACACACACACACACACACACACACACACACACACACACTCTCTCTCTCTCTCTAACTCATTAAGGTGAAGAAGCAGCTTTTGCAGCAACATGAAGTGAATATTATCTACAGTTGTTCCATCTCTCACATTTTGGCCCAGTTTCCTTCACTGAGGTTTGAGGTCACTTGTTTCCGCACATCTGCAACAGATTCCTCCACATAACATCTGCAACAGATCCATCAACACAACATCTACTACAGATCCCTCAACAAAACCTCAACACAACATCTAATACAGATCGATCCACAAAATCTAATACAGATCGCTCCACAAATTCTACTACAGATCTCTCCACAAAATCTACTACAGAACTCTCCACAAAATCTACTACAGATCTCTCCACAAAATCTACTACAGATCCCTCCACAAAATCTACTACAGATCGCTCCACAAAATCTACTACAGATCTCTCCACAAAATCTACTACAGATCCCTCCACAAAATCTACTACAGATCGCTCCACAAAATCTACTACAGATCGCTCCACAAAATCTACTACAGATCTCTCCATAAAATCTAATACAGATCCCTCAACACAAAATCTAATACAGATCCCTCAACACAAAATCTAATACAGATCCCTCAAAACAAAATCTAATACAGATCTCTCCACAAAATCTAATACAGATCTCTCCACAAAATCTACTACAGATCTCTCCACAAAATCTACTACAGATCCCTCCACAAAATCTACTACAGATCGCTCCACAAAATCTACTACAGATCGCTCCACAAAATCTACTACAGATCTCTCCATAAAATCTAATACAGATCCCTCAACACAAAATCTAATACAGATCCCTCAACACAAAATCTACTACAGATCTCTCCACAAAATCTACTACAGATCTCTCCATAAAATCTAATACAGATCCCTCAACACAAAATCTAATACAGATCCCTCAACACAAAATCTACTACAGATCTCTCCACAAAATCTACTACAGATCGCTCCATAAAATCTACTACAGATCCCTCAACACAAAATCTAATACAGATCTCTCAACAAAATCTACTACAGATCTCTCCATGAAATCTAATATAGATCACTCCACAAAATCTAATACAGATCTCTCCACAAAATCTAATACAGATCCCTCAACACAAAATCTAATACAGATCCCTCCACAAAATCTAATACAGATCCCTCTCCACAAAATCTAATACAGATCTCTCCACAAAATCTACTACAGATCACTCCACAAAATCTAATACAGATCTCTCCACAAAATCTAATACAGATCCCTCTCCACAAAATCTAATACAGATCTCTCCACAAAATCTACTACAGATCTCTCCACAAAATCTAATACAGATCCCTCAACACAAAATCTAATACAGATCCCTCAAAACAAAATCTAATACAGATCTCTCCACAAAATCTAATACAGATCTCTCCACAAAATCTACTACAGATCTCTCCACAAAATCTACTACAGATCTCTCCACAAAATCTACTACAGATCTCTCCATAAAATCTAATACAGATCCCTCAACACAAAATCTAATACAGATCTCTCCACAAAATCTACTACAGATCACTCCACAAAATCTACTACAGATCACTCCACAAAATCTAATACAGATCCCTCAACACAAAATCTACTACAGATCTCTCCATAAAATCTACTACAGATCACTCCACAAAATGTAATACAGATCCCTCAACACAAAATCTACTACAGATCTCTCCACAAAATCTACTACAGATCTCTCCACAAAATCTAATACAGATCTCTCCATAAAATCTACTACAGATCTCTCCACAAAATCTACTACAGATCTCTCCATAAAATCTACTATAGATCTCTCCATAAAATCTACTACAGATCACTCCACAAAATGTAATACAGATCCCTCAACACAAAATCTACTACAGATCTCTCCACAAAATCTACTACAGATCTCTCCACAAAATCTACTATAGATCTCTCCATAAAATCTACTACAGATCTCTCCACAAAATCTACTACAGATCTCTCCACAAAATCTACTACAGATCTCTCCACAAAATCTACTACAGATCTCTCCACAAAATCTAATACAGATCCCTCAACACAAAATCTAATACAGATCCCTCAACACAAAATCTAATACAGATCCCTCAACACAAAATCTAATACAGATCCCTCAACACAAAATCTAATACAGATCTCTCAACACAAAATCTAATACAGATCCCTCAACACAAAATCTAATACAGATCCCTCAACACAAAATCTAATACAGATCCCTCAACACAAAATCTAATACAGATCTCTCCACAAAATCTAATACAGATCTCTCCACAAAATCTAATACAGATCCCTCAACACAAAATCTAATACAGATCCCTCAACACAAAATCTACTACAGATCCCTCAACACAAAATCTACTACAGATCTCTCCACAAAATCTAATATAGATCCCTCAACACAAAATCTAATACAGATCCCTCAACACAAAATCTAATACAGATCCCTCAACACAAACTCTACTACAGATCTCTCCACAAAATCTAATACAGATCCCTCAACACAAAATCTAATACAGATCCCTCAACACAAAATCTAATACAGATCCCTCAACACAAAATCTAATACAGATCCCTCAACACAAAATCTACTACAGATCCATCAACACAAAATCTAATACAGATCCCTCAACACAAAATCTAATACAGATCCCTCAACACAAAATCTAATACAGATCTCTCCACAAAATCTAATACAGATCCCTCAACACAAAATCTAATACAGATCCCTCAACACAAAATCTACTACAGATCTCTCCACAAAATCTAATACAGATCCCTCAACACAAAATCTACTACAGATCTCTCCACAAAATCTAATACAGATCCCTCAACACAAAATCTACTACAGATCTCTCCACAAAATCTACTACAGATCCCTCAACACAAAATCTAATACAGATCCCTCAACACAAAATCTACTACAGATCCCTCAACACAAAATCTACTACAGATCCCTCAACACAAAATCTAATACAGATCTCTCCACAAAATCTAATACAGATCCCTCAACACAAAATCTAATACAGATCCCTCAACACAAAATCTAACACAGATCTCTCCACAAAATCTACTACAGATCTCTCCATGAAATCTAATACAGATCCCTCAACACAAAATCTAATACAGATCCCTCAACACAAAATCTAATACAGATCCCTCCACAAAATCTAATACAGATCCCTCAACACAAAATCTACTACAGATCTCTCCACAAAATCTAATACAGATCCCTCTCCACAAAATCTAATACAGATCCCTCAACACAAAATCTACTACAGATCTCTCCACAAAATCTAATACAGATCCCTCAACACAAAATCTACTACAGATCTCTCCACAAAATCTAATACAGATCCCTCAACACAAAATCTACTACAGATCTCTCCACAAAATCTACTACAGATCCCTCAACACAAAATCTAATACAGATCCCTCAACACAAAATCTACTACAGATCCCTCAACACAAAATCTACTACAGATCCCTCAACACAAAATCTAATACAGATCTCTCCACAAAATCTAATACAGATCCCTCAACACAAAATCTAATACAGATCCCTCAACACAAAATCTAACACAGATCTCTCCACAAAATCTACTACAGATCTCTCCATGAAATCTAATACAGATCCCTCAACACAAAATCTAATACAGATCCCTCAACACAAAATCTAATACAGATCCCTCAACAAAATCTACTACAGATCTCTCCATGAAATCTAATACAGATCCCTCAACACAAAATCTAATACAGATCCCTCAACACAAAATCTACTACAGATCTCTCAACACAAAATCTACTACAGATCTCTCCACAAAATCTAATACAGATCCCTCAACACAAAATCTACTACAGATCCATCAACACAAAATCTACTACAGATCTCTCCATGAAATCTAATACAGATCCATCAACACAAAATCTAATACAGATCCCTCAACACAAAATCTAATACAGATCCCTCAACACAAAATCTAATACAGATCCCTCAACACAAAATCTACTACAGATCTCTCCACAAAATCTAATACAGAGCCCTCAACACAAAATCTAATACAGATCCCTCAACACAAAATCTAATACAGATCCCTCAACACAAAATCTAATACAGATCCCTCAACACAAAATCTACTACAGATCCCTCTCCACAAAATCTAATACAGATCCCTCCACAAAATCTAATACAGATCCCTCAACACAAAATCTACTACAGATCTCTCCACAAAATCTAATACAGATCCCTCTCCACAAAATCTAATACAGATCCCTCAACACAAAATCTACTACAGATCTCTCCACAAAATCTAATACAGATCCCTCAACACAAAATCTACTACAGATCTCTCCACAAAATCTAATACAGATCCCTCAACACAAAATCTACTACAGATCTCTCCACAAAATCTACTACAGATCCCTCAACACAAAATCTAATACAGATCCCTCAACACAAAATCTACTACAGATCCCTCAACACAAAATCTACTACAGATCCCTCAACACAAAATCTAATACAGATCTCTCCACAAAATCTAATACAGATCCCTCAACACAAAATCTAATACAGATCCCTCAACACAAAATCTAACACAGATCTCTCCACAAAATCTACTACAGATCTCTCCATGAAATCTAATACAGATCCCTCAACACAAAATCTAATACAGATCCCTCAACACAAAATCTAATACAGATCCCTCAACAAAATCTACTACAGATCTCTCCATGAAATCTAATACAGATCCCTCAACACAAAATCTAATACAGATCCCTCAACACAAAATCTACTACAGATCTCTCAACACAAAATCTACTACAGATCTCTCCACAAAATCTAATACAGATCCCTCAACACAAAATCTACTACAGATCCATCAACACAAAATCTACTACAGATCTCTCCATGAAATCTAATACAGATCCATCAACACAAAATCTAATACAGATCCCTCAACACAAAATCTAATACAGATCCCTCAACACAAAATCTAATACAGATCCCTCAACACAAAATCTACTACAGATCTCTCCACAAAATCTAATACAGATCCCTCAACACAAAATCTACTACAGATCTCTCCACAAAATCTAATACAGATCCCTCAACACAAAATCTAATACAGATCCCTCAACACAAAATCTACTACAGATCCCTCAACACAAACTCTACTACAGATCTCTCAACACAAACTCTACTACAGATCTCTCCACAAAATCTACTACAGATCTCTCCACAAAATCTAATACAGATCCCTCAACACAAAATCTAATACAGATCCCTCAACACAAAATCTAATACAGATCCCTCAACACAAAATCTACTACAGATCCCTCAACACAAAATCTACTACAGATCTCTCCACAAAATCTACTACAGATCACTCCACAAAATCTAATATAGATCCCTCAACACAAAATCTAATACAGATCCCTCAACACAAACTCTACTACAGATCTCTCCACAAAATCTAATACAGATCCCTCAACACAAAATCTAATACAGAGCCCTCAACACAAAATCTAATACAGATCCCTCAACACAAAATCTAATACAGATCCCTCAACACAAAATCTAATACAGATCCCTCAACACAAAATCTACTACAGATCCCTCTCCACAAAATCTAATACAGATCCCTCCACAAAATCTAATACAGATCCCTCAACACAAAATCTACTACAGATCTCTCCACAAAATCTAATACAGATCCCTCTCCACAAAATCTAATACAGATCCCTCAACACAAAATCTACTACAGATCTCTCCACAAAATCTAATACAGATCCCTCAACACAAAATCTACTACAGATCTCTCCACAAAATCTAATACAGATCCCTCAACACAAAATCTACTACAGATCTCTCCACAAAATCTACTACAGATCCCTCAACACAAAATCTAATACAGATCCCTCAACACAAAATCTACTACAGATCCCTCAACACAAAATCTACTACAGATCCCTCAACACAAAATCTAATACAGATCTCTCCACAAAATCTAATACAGATCCCTCAACACAAAATCTAATACAGATCCCTCAACACAAAATCTAACACAGATCTCTCCACAAAATCTAATACAGAGCCCTCAACACAAAATCTAATACAGATCCCTCAACACAAAATCTAATACAGATCCCTCCACAAAATCTAATACAGATCTCTCCACAAAATCTAATACAGAGCCCTCAACACAAAATCTAATACAGATCCCTCAACACAAAATCTAACACAGATCTCTCCACAAAATCTAATACAGAGCCCTCAACACAAAATCTAATACAGATCTCTCCACAAAATCTAATACAGAGCCCTCAACACAAAATCTAATACAGATCTCTCCACAAAATCTAATACAGAGCCCTCAACACAAAATCTAATACAGATCTCTCCACAAAATCTAATACAGAGCCCTCAACACAAAATCTAATACAGATCTCTCCACAAAATCTAATACAGAGCCCTCAACACAAAATCTAATACAGATCCCTCCCAAAAGAACATTCCTGTATAAACTTGAGGTCTCTGTAAAATAAGCCTGAGCATTCAGTTCTCCTTCCTGGTGCTTGACAGCTGCTCTGAGGTCTTTGTCGTGCTTCGCTACGCTATTTTGTTGAACATAACCTCACACTTGATGACTAATGTCATCTCCACTTTGGTCTCTTCGGTCTAGAAGATATTATTTGTGGTTTGTTCAAATGCACAAGCTTTTTTCTTCACCACTCTTCCATCTCTTTCTGATAAACATTTCTAAATAAAGATAAATATTTAATGTACTTACAGAAGACTGTAGGTCACGTAGGTCATGGCTGATGCTGGTTCCTCTTGGTATGATGTAGACACGCCCTGAGTGCTCAAAAAAAAGCTTCTGCTTTTATAGACTGGATGATTAACCAATCGTGTGAATTTATTTTAGAAATCAAGCTGTTGTCTTTTTTCGTAGAAGGAAAACGGATGAACTTATTTTTTAAAATAGAGACAAATTATGATCTAATGTTTTATTTCTGTGTTTGTACAGAAATGTAAAAATCAGTGCACAGGGTTGATTTGATTTGACACAATTATTACTATTATTATCATGACTATTCTGCTTATTCTACTCTTATTCTATTTTATTGTTTTGTCCTATTTTTATTTTTATATATTGTACTGTGCACTGTGTATTCTGACCCCTTTCTATCAGAACCAGCATTAACTTCTTCAGCAGTTTGAGCAACAGTAGCTCGTCTGTTGTATCAGATCACACGGACCAGCCTTCTCTCCCCATATGCATCAATGAGCCTTGGCCGCCCATGACCCTGTCTCCGGTTCACCACTGTTCCTTCCTTGTACCACTTTTGATAGATACTGACCACTGCAGACCGGGAACACCCCACAAGTGCTGCAGTTTTGGAAATGCTCTGATCCAGTGGTCTAGCCATCACAATTTGGTCATTTTGGTCAAACTTGCTCAAATCCTTACGCTTGTCCATTTTTCCTGCTTCTAACATCAACATTGAGGACAAAATGTTGACTTGCTGCCTAATATATCCCACCCACTAACAGGTGCCATGATGAGGAGATCATCAGTCTTATTCACCTGGCAGTGGTCACAATGTTATACCTGATTGGATTTTATATTATATTTCATATTATATTCTTATATTCTTTTTATATTTTAATTTTATAATTTTATTTCCATTATCGGACAGTCGTAAAAACATTTCACTACATGTCGTACTGTGTATGTTTGTATATGTGACAAATAAAATTTGAATTTCATTTTTAGATGCCTGTTTCTTATTGGCTATCAGCAAGCGAGGGGGTGGGGCTAATCTAGAGCTATTTTAGTAAGGAAGGCAGAGAGGATAAAGAGAGTGATTTAGCTCTAATCTGATTAAGACTCTGAGAAACTCTCTCTCAGTTCCAGTTGCCCTCGGAGCGTGTCTCGTAGCTTTCTCGGGTTTCATCCTTCAGATTAGCCGCTATGAATTTTAACACGTTATAGTGACGTCACACATCAGCGAGATGAAGACCAGGCCGACGGGTGACGCCAGCAACGCGGACTGGATGGGATCCCTGAGTCCATCACTCTCCGCCATGCCGCTCAAATACCTCGCCGTTCCCGGTGGGTCTGTAATTCACCCAGAGCTGACTTTTAGTCCTGAACCATATCACATATCACTATGGACAGAAAATAGAAAAATTCAGACTTACACAAAAGCTTCATCTTAAATGTTCCCTCAGGAAGAGCAGGACGTTTAGAGAGTTGTAAGGTTTATTTTTCACTCTTCTTGAAATAATCTCGCTATTCAGTTCTTAATTAATCAACAAATTTATTAGAATTCTTCCAAACACTGAGACAAAAATGATATATTTCTAATATATTGCGCTGTTAAGACACAGGTCTAAGGAGACAGTAGATCTGGCCATGATGAGGTTCTGCTGAGGCTGATGTCCACTTTCAGTCTTCTCCTAACCGCTGTGACAGCATCAGTGGTGTGGATACTGGTGAAGAGTGACGTAATATCAAACAAAACCATTGTTTCATCAGTGTGTTGCAATGAGTTGCTATTTATTCTAAAGGTTTATCTCTAATGAGAAGCCTGAGGTGACGGCAGTGAGGAAAAACTCCCTGAGATGATCTGAGGAAGGAACCTTGTGAGGAACCAGGCTCAGAAGGGAACCTCATCCTCATTTGGGTGACACTGGACAGGAAATAATAATAATATAAATAATGTCCTTTCTGCAACAGCAACCAAGAGCTCCTGAGGAACTAATAGGTCAGTGCTGGATATGGTGGTCAGTGTGTTCAGTCAGCAGTGCTAGAATTAGGCAATGTTTTATGTTAACAAGTTAATGCTGCTGACTTTTGGTCTGATGGAGGCTCCTTCCTTCTGTATCTCAGGAAGTCCATAAAGGCAGGGAGTTGCTTCTTCAGGGTACAGATGGTGGTAGGTCCCCCTGTCCCTTGCCAGATGTTTTAGGTAATCCAACACCTTCTTCCTATAGCTGCTGGTGACGTTTCTTTTCAGCTTCTCGAAGTCTTCTAGATGTGAGGTGATCTTGCTGTGATAATCTGCAGTGTTCAGTACAACAGTGCATCTTCCTCTATCTGCAGGTGAGATGGTGATACTTTCATCGCTGCTGAGGGCTTTCAGGGTGTGTCTCTCCAGGGAGGTGATGTTGGATGGTGGTGGTTAAGCATTGGTCAGAGCTGCAGATACTTTCAGTCAGAGTTGTTCAATCTAATTATTAAGACTAGACATGACTCAACTTCTAGATAACAGAACCGGGATGATTGAGAATCTCCATAGAGAGATAAAAGGAATATTTCTAAATCTGATCCACTGCTTTGATACATCTGGTGTGTTTAAGGGTAATATAACGGTGGGGATTAGCTGAGGGGGAAAAGAAGACAAATAAACAAAAGAGAGAGAGAAAAAAAAAGCAGCAGTAAGTGTTAAAGAATTAAATTAAAAACACATTTTTGGAGAAAGAAGATGTTCTCGAACAGAAATGACTTCACTCGTACCACACGTCACTGAGCTTTTTCATTTCAGAACCATTTTTAGGCTATTTCAGGGCTGGAAAAATTATAGCTCCGCCCCCTGAGGAACCAGATCCTCATCAACGTCATGTAAAACTCAATAACTTTGTTTATGATCAATATTTATGATCGGAGAATCTCTAATTAATTTAAGGAACTTGAATTGAAATGAAACTTTTAAATTCTAAAAATTTCTATTTTGTGACTTTTAAGACTTCTTGGATGTTCGCTAATCTTAGGAAGCTACTTCAATCACGAACCGCCCCTTTAAGTTCTTTGGTTCTGCTCTACACTTCAGGTTCTCACGACTCGTTCAGTTTCTGGTTGGACGAGCAGGCTCCGGTCGGTCCGGATCAGAAGGCGTTCGTCAAGCACCTAGCGTACGTGTTTCGCCTGCTGGCTAAAAAAGTAATGAAGAAATGGTCCATGACTCAGAATCTGACCTTCAGAGAGCAGCTGGACGGCGGCATTCGCTACTTTGACCTCCGAGTCTCATCTAAACCCGGAGAACCGGACCACGAGGTGTACTTCATCCATGGCCTGTTCGGGCTCAGAGTACGACATGGACTCGATGACATAAACGTCTTCCTGAACGCTCACCGCAAAGAGGTCATCTTCCTGGACTTTAACCATCACTACGCCATGGAGGCCGAGCACCATCGCTACCTTATTAACATGCTGAAGGAGGTGTTTGGATCGAAGCTGTGCAAGATCAGCGTGGTGGAGGACATCACGCTGGACTACCTGTGGGAGAAGAAGTACCAGGTACCAGGAGATTAAAATCTTTGCTGCTTTGAATGGAATATTTCAGCGGCTACATGTTAGGTGTAGCAGATGGACATGTTCTAATTTGCATATTCATAGATTTTATGCATAAATTAATGCTTATCCATTGAGACTGTTGTTTTTTTAATGGTGTAGAGAGTTTTCAAGGACATTATCTAGTCATTTCTTTCCACACAGATGTGAATTTTTAAATAAGATTATTTTAAACAAATTTATTTGACATGATTAAAGACTGTAATATTGCAGGTCAGGGTGGAGGAGTGACCGTGCCCTGACCCTAATCTCAGAGATTAGTCTTATTTCCTGTCTTAAAGATGCCCAGTTATATATTTATATATTATATATAAAAATTGCATATGTTACGTATATTGTGTTATATAAATATTTATTAACCTTATATTATGCTCATTTATTTATTTAAACTCATAGGTGTTGGTGTTTTATCATCACCCGTCTGCAGAAGGCTGCCCGCTGATGTGGCCCGGCAGTAAAATCCCAGCCCCGTGGGCCAACACCACCGACACCACCAAACTCATCCAGTTCCTGGAGACCACGCTGAGCGAGAGGGCCAAGTACGGCAGCTTCCACGTGTCCCAAGCCATCCTCACTCCTCGCATCAAGACCATCATCAGAGGCCTGGTCCAGGGGCTGCGCAACCACCTGGTGGAGAAGTGAGTTACTGACCTGGGTTAGGGACTGGACTGAGGTCGATTCTGATTTCTCAGATGTTGTTGATTCATATGAATGCCCTCATTCTGATACACTGTCAAAAAGTAGATGTAATTGTTACTTCTGTAAGGAGATGTTTGTGTAAGATGATTATGTCTGCAGTGTCGGAGCTGTGTAACAGTCTGAGGTAACTCAAAAAGGGAAGGTGAGAGAACAGGAACTTAAAAAGGGATATTTATATAAGGTTATTTCATGTTAGTGTATAATGTTGCGACCTGTAAAACCTGCACATGGCCTTATTACAAGCCGTTTGAAGAAACGTCAGTGTTGCAGTAGCCACTAGGTGTCACTGTTGTACACAAAATAGTTCCAGTAGTTCCTTATCACTTAAATTACAGCTTGTGGAAATAGTGATGAAGCTTCTGTGGGGCGAATACTTATGACTGACAGCTCTGAGCCTGTGTGTGTGTGTGTGTGTGTGTGTGTGTGTAACCCGTTCAGATGACCGTCTGTCTCGCAGGAAAGTGTTTAATGGTGCCTGCGCGCGAGGAAGCTGGAATGTTTGTTATTCCGAGATAATTCCATGATAAACTACACTCCTCACACTTCCTGGTTTTGTTGTGCACGAGGAGGGAAAACTTTCTCTTTCTGCTGGAAGTTTCAATCAGAAGTGATTAGTTGAGTTTAAACTCATTCTCTTGTTCAACACAGACTGTATATTTGAGCGGACTTCATAACAGGAAGTCAAAACCAAAGCCTTAACGTCACAGAGGTTTTGTTTTGGCGGGCTGGGGTACATGGTTTTAACTCCGCCCACTCCCATGTTAGCGAATAGGAAAGAAGACAGAGGTGTATTATAGATTACAGCTCCACAATTTATTTAGGAAAACTTATAAGAAATGATCACTTCGTAGGAGATATTTGTTGATGAATAAAAGGGGCGTGGCTGATGAGGTGATTGACAGTTTGGCACTGAGTTAGAAATGATCCTCGTACCTCATGCTCTTTCCAGCATGCACCTGAAGCTCAGTGATATTAAAAAACTCATTTAACTGCTTTAAATCTTCTTCTTACAGACCCTTCTCTTCTGTTTTTCTGGAATGTTCTTCATCATGATGTCTAAGCTAGCTTAATGAAGTAATAGCACAAACAGAGCAGCTAGCTAAATCTAATAATAATCTAATATTAACTGTATTGAGCTTGTTCTCTATTTTTTTTAAAATAAACTCCACAGACACTTCAGGAAATGTTTCTCAGACCGCATCTCCAGCACATGGCCTTTTTTTTCTTGAATGATATTTAGTGTGTATAAATAAAGCACTTGCAGATTAAACCCCGCTGCTGATGAGGTCTGTTTCCTGTCGCCCGCAGGAACTTGCCGGTCATCATGACGTGGGTGGAGACACAGAAACCAGGCATGAACGGTGTGAACATCATCACCTCAGACTTTGTGGAGCTGGTGGACTTCGCCAACACCGTCATCAGGCTCAATGACCTCCTCCTCCTCCACCCACCTGACCAGGCAGTCACATGACCACTACAACACTCTGAGGACATCAGAACCACATCAAGACAGGAGACCATCATAGAGTTTAGAGAGCACATGAACACCACCACCATCATCATCATCTTCAATGACCGTCAATTACTCTAACTCCAAAATTATTGGCACCCTTAATTAAAGTGAGTGAATGTAAATGTTATTTTATAATATGTGGAGCATGTTTCTGATGAGATAAAAGCCCTGTGTTGAGCAGAAGCCCCTGGTAGGTCAAGGCTTATGTCACATGGGAGCCCCTAGCTGGACAGAAGCCCCATGTTGGGCAGAAGCTCCTGGTTGACCAAAGCCCTATGTTGGGCAGAGCCAGTGCGTGGCTTGATGTGTTTTTCAAATATTTTTTTATGTTAAAATGTCTGAAAGGGTGCAACTCATTTTGGAGCTGAGTGTAAAAATAAAAAAAATGAAAAAAATAAAATAAAATAAAATAAATAATAAAATAATAATAAGAATGCTAACAATAATAATAATAAAAATAATAATAATAATTATTATTATTATTATTACATGGTTATAACCATTTTGTTTTTATTTATTAATTGTTATTTGTTAGTACTCAGAGATAATAAAGGTAATGAGGTAAACTGGGAATGTTTCCTTGCATGCTCTATTTCACACATATATTCCAAAAATTTGTATTTATTTATGATTTTCTTTCTATTTCTATTCTTTGAATAAACATCTGCCCCTGGATGGCGGTGAGTCGAGAATGCCAGAGCAGAAGATGGAGGTAGTTTTGTGGTTAGAGTCTCGAGCGTATTTCTGCTGTAATGTTGGGTTTCAGCTGAACACATGCTCTCTCTATCTCAGCATCTCCGTCTATTTCCCGTCCTTCCTCTCCACTAGGCTGACCACTTGAACTTCAGGGTTCAGGTCAGGAGTAAGCACTCAAGTCTGATAAATTTTTTCCTTCCTGGAAATAAATGATTTATCTTTTCTGAGAGAAACGAAAGTAAAGGAAGGTGATCGTTCTGACATTTACTTCTGCTTCTGCGGATTTTTCCGGATGTTTGTAGCCTGTTTGTTTGAGAGCTTTCTTTTAGCTAAAAGCCACAGTGACCACGAGAAGCGGTTTGTCCTGGACAGATTTGGTCTCTTCTGAAACTTTATGTTTAGACATTTGGTTTCTGTATAAAGCAACACACACACACACACACACACTCACACACACGAGGGTCGCTCAGATTAGGGTCTAGCCTCGGCTCTGTCAAACCTATGATCGAGGGAAAAGCACTAGCCGGGATTATTTTTGGTTTCGGTTAGAAATGCTTCTTAAAATGATCCAAAATGAGCTTTTGAGTCTGGAATGTTCCGCAGAAGAGTTGGAAGAACTTCCATAAATTCCATCAATCAAGTGTCCCATAAAGGGATTTATTTGAATTCAGATTATTTTGCACCAATTATTTGAGCATTAAGATAAAAACATAAACATATATTTATCTTATCCATTGTCTGTACTCACTTTATTCCTAATTAGGGTCACGGGGATCTGCTGGAGTCTATCCCAGCACACATTGAAAGGCAGGGGTACACCCTGGACAGGTCTCCAGTCCTTCACAGGGCCACATATAGACAGACAACCACACACTCACTCCTATGGGCAATTTAGAATCACCAAACGACCTAATGTACATGTTTTTGGACTGTGGGAGGAAACCAGAGTACACCCACACAGGAACGGGGAGAACGTGCAAACTCCACACAGAAAGACCCTTGCCTGTCCGAACCCAAGATTTGAACCCAGGACCTTCTTGCTGTGAGGTAACAGTGCTGACCACTAAGGCACCATGTTGTAAGAGACTCACTTGTCGTTCATTACTGAGGGAGAGATTTTTAAGTTTTCCAGCATCATCAGGACAGATGAGTTTGGAATATCGGGAATGTTACAAGACATGTTTCGGCACTGAGTGACAGAAAAGGGAGTTTAATGAAGGAGTGAAGGTTTATAGCTGTAGCATGAGTGAGAACAGGAACTCATTTCACCAACATGACTAGAAACAGATAAAAAGTCTGACGTGTCGCTCTTTAAAACAATCCAATGGGGTGGGGGGGCGTTCTGGAATGTTCCCAGCTGAGATTTTTTTTTCAGGCTTCACTGAAATACAGAGCGAGGAGAAGAAGATCTAATCATCTCCACACAGGGTTTTTCTTTCTGCCTCCATTACATGCACCATTTCCTTTCTCCTGCAGTTTCTGCTTTTCATTTTCATCCTTAATGACCGAGTTTAGATTCTTCATCCTAAACCTTTCCTTACACACACACACACAAACACACACACACACTGCAGCAAGATTTATTCTTTTGATTAGAAATGAAGTGCAAAAGTTTGTACACCCTATTACTACACCTCTTTCTCCTCCAGTCTTTCGTCCTGCCTTTCTGTGATATCTTTTTTAATCCCATTCTTCAGTAAGTCCTTTTTTATTTGTTTCAGAGCATCTCAGAGCCGTTTTCCTGATTCCCAGCGATGCTTAACTTGATTGCTTGAGATTTTGATCCTGATCGATCTTTTAAACTCGTTATATTAATGAATTGGTTATGAGCACGCTTGTAAATAAAAAAGAAGAAGACAGCACATTAGATGAGGCTCAGTGGCTGGGATATTTCTGATATTCTTAAACTTTAAAATTCTTAAAATTTGTCACTTTAAAGAAAACAGGCATGCAGAATATTTTTGTCTTGGTATAAAAACCTTCAGACTAATGTAATAAAATAAATAATAGCCTAAATGCACTTTAAACAAAGTTTGATGCAACTGCTGAATCCATGATAAAGTTTAGTCCTTGTGCAATCCCGCCTAAAATAACACGGTCTGAGGCAGAAACAGACCACAGGGAATCATAATAAAAAATTATTAAAAGGGGAAAATTATTTTAAAAAATTAAAAGGTAAAACCTCATTTAAAAAATCTGCAGATTAGACTGTGAGAGATTAAAAACATGAAGATAAACTGTAAAATATTTTTCTTTTTTCCTCTAATTTCTCAAATCTTCCACACTCACGTCTACCCTTCTGAATATTTATTCAGTTCATCACTGAATCTAAAACAGATCTCTATTCTTCTTTTTAATAAATCCAGTTTTTTTAATCATTAAGATCTAATTACTAAACTCTACCAAGTGCTTCTCAGGTGATGTTTTGTTTTCCTTCTTTCTCCTGCTCACTCGTTCACTCCCACTCATTCCTGTGCCTCATTCATCCCTCCCCGTCTGTCGTTCTTGTTTTAATTCTCTCTCCCTCACTCTTTCCCTCCCCCAACCCCCCAGCTGATGAGATCCAGGTCTTGGTCTGGTTGCTGAGTGAATCTTTTGGATAAAGAGATGCTAATTGGTCTGAATCTCCAGGTCCTGAGGCTTCCAGCTGGCGCAGGAGATTCAGACGGATCTTTCATTTGTTGTCTTTCTCGCTCTTTATTTGGCGATCCTGTCAGGTTCTCCCGGGCTCTGAGGACAGGTGAGGCTTTGGCAGGAGGTTCTTGCCTCGGGGTGAGAGCGTGATGATTAACGATGCGTATCTGATCGGATTGGTCCGATCTGTTCATCATGTGCTGGAGCGAGCCTAAAACACAATCATTTTCCAATAACTACATGTCCTGATGTGTTTTATTCCTTTTACACCACATGTGCAGCATTTTAGTTATTCTTTAGGCCACGTGTGATACTTTTTATCCATTTATAGTTACACAAACAAGTGTACAAACCTCTGCCTACCTCAAAGGGCTGACACTGGAGACTCCTTCCTGGAATACAGAGTTAAATCATCGAAACCCCGAACACTTCACAGTAAATTCTCCCTCGCCTGAGGAGTGACTGAGCGAACGTTCGACTTCAAAATATTTTTGTGTCGTTTTTTCATCCCTCGTCCGGTGCCAACGCTGGCTCTAACACGTGCTTATTATTTTTATCCAGAAGACAGCGTGCACTTTTGACCTGATGTTCTGATGTTCTGTTCTGAACTGAACCTCTCTTCACCACTGCCCTGCAGATCTTCTGGTTTTCAAGTCTTTTCCAAGTCGGTGACCACAAATAAGCTCTGTAACTTAGAACATATGCGGAATAAAGTTTGAGAAGAAACGATCATTCATGTAAACACACACCTCTGTTTAATTTTGTTTTCTAGAGTGGATGATACAAAACATGATCCACAGAGACGCTGCTATCCATCATCCTGTTATCCCTTTCTTCCACATAAAACCTGGAGCCTATTTCTATATTTGTATTCAGAATATAAAAATAGAGAAAAGAAAGAAAAAATGGAAGCAGTCATACACCAGGTGAAAGTGCAGGGCAAGTGTCAATTAATTAATATTATCAATTACGTCACAAATCATTAGAATATCCGTGTAAGGTTGTTTTAAGCTGGATACTGAAGACACACCGTGGTGTTTAAACGCCACCTTATCTCCGTTAGCAATGCAGAGGGGGGCTAAACTGAGGTCACGACTGCGCATGCGCATGCGCGCACGCGTCTCTTCCAGCTGTGGCGCATTCCGCCGCCGATGGAGCGGGAGGCGAGGGCGCGTGTGCGGTGTCGGAGTCGGTGGTGTCGCTCCTCGTTTCCCGTTACATTTTTTCGCGACTTCACACCGGTGAGAGCGAAAAACCTGCTCCGGGTTCTCTAATCGTGTTTCTGGCCTCGTGCTTTTTTCTCTCTTTTTTCTCTCTCTCCTTTTTTTTAATTTTTCGGGAAACGGATTCCTGTCGCTCGTGAGGAACACGACACTTGACAGGATCATCCATCATGACGGGCATCGGATCTGCTTCGGTGAGAGAGTTCAGAGTTTATATTCAGGATATAGGAGATAAAGTACTCGGTGTGTTTTTTATTGCTTTTTTTTTTTTTTTTTTAAAGTATCTTAAAGTAATAATAATTACTGCTCATGCGTACTTCTAATTATTGTGCACGAGCATTTTATGGTGAAAACCACTGCATTTTTAATTGTTTATTTTTGTATTTTGTATAGCTTAGTTTAATATATATATTACATATGTATGATGATGTCATATTTTGAGGTTGTCACTTTTCTGCAGCGCTTCACACTTTAACTCACTCGGTCATTAACACGCTCCGGGATTAACGTGAGTGAGTTATCCCTTCATTCCTAAAGCATTAAGCATCCTATCCGGAATTTAATATATGAAAATTATATTATAATAAAGGCTTTTGCTGTTTAAACATTCCTGTTTTTGTTTGAGAACCTGAGGAACTTTCACAACTGAAAAGGTTTTCAGGATTTCAGGAACCTTTTGATCATAAGAGCGGGTCTGGAGACGGAGCGATGACTCTACAGGTCTCTTTGTTGCCCCTGCATACCAACAGATGTTGGGTCAAGTCCCTGGAACAAGCCTTAGCAAGACCTGGAATTGTTTGTGTTAATTTCCATCATATGTTTAAAGATAAATATGATACAGAATGCTGGGAAGAAAGAGAGACAGAGAGAGAGGAGGAGAGAGAGAGAGAGAGAACATCATGATGGAAAAAGAATCACACTGCACACTCAACCAAATACGATGTGATTCAGCACCTCATAGGTATTTAACCTATGGTAGATACCTGATAACTCACTCATGTAAGAAAGCTTCATGAAAACAAAAACTATTACGGAGGAGTTTAAAGTCAGTTTCAGCTTCCCAAATGGCTCTTAAATCACCAAGACCTCCGTTCTGTTCATCTTCCACACCTGTGAAAACACTCTCTCGTCTGTTTCGGTCATTTACGCTGAAAATGTATTAGGATCTAAGAGGCAGAAGAGCGGGTCAGTTTCAGAGCGGAGAGAGTTTCATTATAAAGTGTGTCTGATTAATATTCGGTTCCTCGACATTCCGCGGTGATTAGGATTACTTTTCCGTTAGAAGCGTTAGACTTGAAGGAATTCTGCTTTTTGTGTTGCTGTAATAAAGATCAGGGGACAGGAGCAGAACAGAGACCAGACTGTGCGCCTGAAGGTCTGGACGCGGCCGAGGAAAGAGACAGAACGTGTGTGTGGGACGCTGAGGGCTGGTCAGTTTCGTCATGTACAGTTCCAGAGGGAAGCTAATGATGACCACAAGGAGGTGAGACACAATGAGAGCCTTGTCACATGTAGAACAGGTCGGCGTTTGGGACGCAGCCATGGCGAGAGAGATCAGACACTCGACTTCAAACTTCAGTTTATTATCATTAAACACAGCTTCAGACGAGAAAGTGGACATAGTTTCTGATGTTTCTCTAACTGGGAAGCAGGGTTCTGGGACAGTGAAAAAAGTTATTATCAAATCCTGAGGTCACAAATTTCCCGATGGTGCTGCAGTCACCAGGAGCCAGAGGGTAGAGCAAAAGGGCGGTGCATTAAGCTGTCAATCACAGGAATACTAGCTAATCATGTGTGTCAGAAAGATAACGAATGTGGATGAGGCTCAATGTCGTGTTCCACCGCCCTGAGCACCTGTTGGAGATAATGCTCTCAGCTGGAACCATGGGAAAAATCCCTAACAAAATATATTATCAAGTTTGGTCGAATTATTAATAAGTTCTTAAAGTTATTAGCATCTTTTACTGCTAACTTCATTTGAATTAATTTAACGCAAGCCTCAGGAACTGAAAAACAATACACCTCCAGGGTTCTTCAGACGGTTCCTTGTAAAGTTGAAGGCTGAACATGATCTTGTAATCATTTTTGTTGGACTCGGACTCAATCTTCCAGCATTCTGTTGTGACTCGATCTCAGTTAGTCCTGGTCTTGATCGTGATGATGGTGAGTTCCTGACAGAACCTTCAGCTGGATTTAGATCCCTGAACATGCTCTAGACCTTGTTTTCTAAACAATAGTGTTGACTTGAATCTAAAAATATTGTTAATAAAACTGTATTGTGTTTAGTAATATCAGAATATTATTGTACATGTTTAAATACTGAGATGTGTTCGTGAATAAATCTGGACTTTGATGGAATTAAATGGAGAACCTCAGCTTTAATCTGCTAATGTTTGTGTTAGAAGAGGAATGAAAGCACGTCGTTCAGCAGACACTTTCCCAGCTTTAAACCTTCCAGACCTTCGAAACCCGTTGGCCTTGGCACCTGGTGTGAGCTCCCATGATGCCGTTCCTTTCAGACTTTAATCACTAAAGCTCTAATCAGGAATAAGGAGGCTCCTCATACACTTTGATCATTCTATTTGCTGTCAGAAACAAGATTTCCTCCGAGTCCACAACACTCCCTTCCCTTCAGTCCACTTCCTCTGCTGAAACTCATCGGCGCTTGGATTCAAACCAGAATCTTCCACTTTTAGATGAACTTGTTTTGTGGACATTCCACATTTTATAGAAAAACAAATGGATAAATCATTTGTGTGAGATGTAGTTTGTTTGGGTGTGATGAAGTGTGTGGAGATCCTGCAGCGATATTCCAAGTTAATAAAATGGAAAAAAATCATTTTACTGAGAAACCCTGAGAAACAGTGTGAGCTCTCTCCTGAAGATTTAAGAACTTTACCTCTGACTGTTACACAGCGCTGACACTGGAGACTCCTTCCATAAACCTCTCCTTACAGAACGCTTCATCCTCCAGAATCAGATTTCACGGTTACATCACCTCCTCTTCAGTCTGATAAGCTTCAGCAGTGGCGTTACGGAATCCGTCTGTTTGTGATGTTTGTGTATGGAGGCCAACATACCTTTCTGCCTCTCGTGCCAGAGCGCCGCCTCGGTCCTGTCCGAACTCGCCCGCCTACCTGACACTCCAGGGTTAGAGGAGCGACAGAAGGAGCGCTCTCGCTAACGCAAGTATTGACAAGGTCAGAAAGTGGGTCAGGATTTTGTGAAGTGCCCTCTGAGCAGGTTAGCAAACAGCGTCTGGACCTCCTGACCTCCTTTCTGCAGACCGAACTGGTGTTTTTGTTTTCTCAGGCCTGATATTGTGTTTGGCGTGATAAAGGGGAAGCAGATTAGAGGGAGCGAGCAGAGCCGAGTGAACCCGCCGTGAGCTCATGTGGGAAACGAGCGCTCAATCAGCGGAAACAGAGGTGACACAAAGCAGCAGAGCCGTGGGGAGGACGGAGACGAGGACGAACTCCTGCTCAACCTGACACTTTAATCTCCTCTCAGCCGTCTGCTCCACTGCAGTCTGAGCCACAAAGCAGAATTCAGACATGTTTATTACATCTAGACGGTTCAAGACGGTTCCAGGTACAAGCCATCGGGAAGCTGATAACACTTTACTAGCCGAGGAACCCTTGAGGAACCTTGAGTGAAAACACCGCTCCAGCACTCATTAACTGGCTTACTTTCAGTTGTAAAGTTTCCTTCAGACATCAGTAAAATCGCCGTCTCCATCAGAACAGATTTATTTCATGAACAGAATCTAATCTTCTGAATTAAACTGTATACATTAATATTTTCAGATTTTTACTGGGATCTTCAAGCTTTTTATTATTAATGCACATCTATAATGTCAGTAATTAACATCATTTATACAACGACTTGTTTGAAGATTTGATTTTTCAGGTAAGGAGTCTCAGTGTCAGGATTCTGTAAGTTGAAAGATTGAGGGCGCTGCGTTTTTCTCTAAAACTGTAAATAAATAAAAAGTTCTGATCATCTGCAGATTGCTGTGGTGTTGAACATCCAGACATGAGCTTTACTGTAACAGCTGTGGACATTACAGTTTTTTAATATTTGTAAAATTAAAGCGTGCAATCAGCATTTTGGACAAAAAAATATTTTTTTTATGAATCTAAAATTTGGAAATATAATGTGAATAAATATCTGTATTTTAACATTTACAAAAATGAAAGTGTGTAATCAGTATTTTCGTAAAAAAAAAAAAAAAGAATTATAAAAATGTAAAAATATTATGTGAATAAATATCTGTATTTTAATATTTATAAAATTAAAAAGTCCAATAAGCATTTTTTTGGGGGGGGGAATTATAACATTTACAAATATTATTTAAATAAATATTTGTATTTTAATATTTATAAAATTAAAGCATGAAATCAGTATTTTTGGGCAAAAAATATTTAAAAAAAAAAATCTAAAATTTGAAAATTTAATGTAAATAAATATCTGACAGTATTTTATTAGAAAAATCAATCTAAGAAAAATGTAAAGAGATGTTTTTATTTGAAGCTGCAACATTTACTTTATTCATGTGTTATATATTTTAGTTAAAGCTGTAAGTTAAGCTGGTTTATTTAGCTTAGTTAATAAGTTAAATAAACTTTTGTGGCTGGAGACCTTGTTTCATACCTTCTATATTTAAGCAGCTGCATCTTCTGAGTCCAGCTGTGGAACACATGAGCGTGTAGGAGGAAGCGGTCTGCCTCCAGCCTCAGCTCCTGTAGCGTGTCCGTTCTCACCGTTTGTCCGCCGGTCATGCATGCCAAGCCCTCCCAGTGACTTGTGGGAAATTGTAGGCTCGGAACATTCCTCCGAGTTCCTCCCACCCTCAGCTCCGCCGTGAACTTTCTTCACACGCACATTCCACCGTGTGGAACCATGAATCTGAGAGCGATTGTGTGTCCAGTCTTTATGTGTTTATGTCCCATTATATCCCAGGAACTTCTCATGTGTTGAGGGGTAATCTTCCATCCTTTTATTCCCTTATCAGCTTTCGTGCTGCGCTGCTGAAGCTCTGAGATCCGACCGAATAACTCAGATGTTGAGGGATGGATGTTCAGCGTGTAGGTCACAGAGTGGTGCTAACGTGTGTGTGTGTTTGTGTGTGTGTGTGTGTGTTTATGTTCTTTAGGACACTGAGAGAGACAGGTCTGAAACCACACTGCAGCCAGAATCAGACCAGAACCTCACACCTCCTAAGGTGAGTTCAGAGCAGAACTACGCTCAGGTGTGGGCGTGTCTCCATGCTAACACTCTCTGCTCATTATGCAAATTTATTTACTTAAAAAAAAACCCATAAAACTGTTCTTAAGTGGGTGATTCAAGACAAAAACCATCAAAGTACACTTCAAGACCACATGCTACTTCATCAAAATGCAACAACAGCTCATTCCTGGAGTCTTCACTGTAACCGAGAAATCCTTAGCTAGCTAATTGCTAACAAACGCTTGGTAGCATAACCTGTTACTGTCCCAGATCACACTTTAGTGTAGTTTCAAATTTTTTATAATCTGCACCTCAGCCAATCACACTCAGGTGTTCTAACATGCAAATATCAAACGTTCATGAAAAAACAAGTGGATGAAGTTTGCTTGTTCATCTAATGGTTTCCATTAAATACTGTAGAGAATCTTGATGAGCTTTGGTTTACTGACATCCATCAGATATCCAGGGATTTTCTGATTAGCATTAAAAAGCATGGAACCCAGAAGAGCTTTCTGTCATGGCTAGATGTTTGCTATCAAAATAAACTTCAGGAGCCATGAGAACACCATGAACCATCAGAACACCATTAGAAATCTTGTGTGATGTTTTCAGCAGAACTCATGATGATGCAGGTGAAGTGTGGTTGAAGGTTTATGATGAGATGTTCTGTGATGTTCAGAGATCTCCTTTGGACCTGATTGACACGGGCAAAGGGCTGAAGGTTCAGAGCACAGCGCCTCACCTGGTCAGTCTGGGGAGCGGCCGGCTCAGCGTGGCCATCACCGTACTGCCTCTGAAGGAAGGTGAGTCCCTCACAGACGAGTCATTCATTCATTCATTCATTCATTCATTCATTCATTCACATGTGATTCATTCATGTACATGTGATTCATTCATTCACATGTGATTCATTTGTGTACATGTGATTCATTTATGTACACATGATTCATTTATGTACATGTGATTCATTCATTCATTCACATGTGATTCATTTATGTACATGTGATTCATTCATTCATTCATTCACATGTGATTCATTTATGTACATGTGATTCGTTTATGTACATGTGATTCATTCATACATTCACATGTGATTCATTTATGTACATGTGATTCATTTATTTACATGTGATTCATTCATGTACATGTGATTCATTTATTTACATGTGATTCATTCATGTACATGTGACTCTGTAATGATTCCCTGGATGGTAAAGCAGTGAGTGGTAGCAGTACAGAGACTCTCTGGAGCTTTATTTGGAATGAGATTCAGTGTTTCTGATTTTTTTCTGGTGAAAGATGGCATTATTGACTCATGTTAATAAAGTTAATAAAGATGGCTTCAGAGAAGAACTTAAATATTCATTTATTCATCAGAACTTCATGTTAAAATAGATGAAAAGGATTTATAGTACAATAAAATAGAGTTTTAGCAAAACAGAAAATAATAATAATAATTGCAAGTAAATAATGCTGCTCAATGATTAGTTGTTTGTTTATAATGCTGCTTAGTGATTGGTTGTTGGGTATAACGCTGCTCAGTGATTGGTTGTTGGGTATAACGCTGCTCAGTGATTGGTTGTTGGGTATGATGCTGCTTAGTGATTGGTTGTTGGGTATGACGCTGCTCAGTGATTGGTTGTTGGGTATAACGCTGCTCAGTGATTGGTTGTTGGGTATAACGCTGCTCAGTGATTGGTTGTTGGGTATGATGCTGCTTAGTGATTGGTTGTTGGGTATGATGCTGCTTAGTGATTGGTTGTTGGGTATGACGCTGCTCAGTGATTGGTTGTTGGGTATAACGCTGCTCAGTGATTGGTTGTTGGGTATAACGCTGCTCAGTGATTGGTTGTTGGGTATAACGCTGCTCAGTGATTGGTTGTTGGGTATGATGCTGCTTAGTGATTGGTTGTTGGGTATAACGCTGTTCAGTGATTGGTTGTTGGGTATGATGCTGCTCAGTGATTGGTTGTTGGGTATAACGCTGCTCAGTAACGCTGACCAAATCTGTTTTTTCAACCCATAACATCAGCAGCTGAGCTAGAGAACTTCAAGTTCACAATCATCTACTCAAAAAGTCACTAGGTCTGTCACTTTCTTTGTTTCCAGCACTGATGCACTGATAAGCTTGAGGTCTTAAAGAAAAAGCTTGTTTGAGTTAAGGCTGTTAAGGCTGACCAATCACATGCGTGGGAACAGCCCTCTTACCCCCGCCCCCCAAGGGTCCAGGTTTAACTTGAACTAGTGCAGTCGCGTGTCACAGCTGAGCTTAGAACAGAACACACTCTCACAGTGTTAATAAGCACCCTCGCGAACATCAGCCGCCCTCGCTCTGTCTGATGATCATACTGATTAAACTCCGTGGAACCTTTTCTGATAAAAATACATTTACTGCTTTAAAGGTTCCCTGAGGCGGAGTAAAGAAAGAAGCACAAAGGAAACTAAAGTCTCTGAGTTTATATCATCATCATCATCATCGTCATCATCATCATCGTCATGGAAGCGCTAATTTGTTTCTGGAATGATAACTGGAAAAGCTTCAATGCTCCTCGCTAATTACCTTTAGATTTGGTGTCAGTCCTTCTGAAATGTGTGTGTGCTTTAGGACACAGCCACAGGACTTGCTAAAGATGATGCCCTATGCTAACATGCTATTTATTTATGATGTACGTTATCAGTCGCTATATGGATTTCCAGACAGATGGAATGAATCGGATCGTCAATAAAAATGACCAAACGTTTCTTCAGGGTTCTACAGACGTTCTTTTAACATTCCTCGGATTATAAAAGAGTCTGTTGAGGAGAATAGAAATCTGTATATAGATATTTTAATTTGGCTCAATATATACAACATTTTTAAAAAAATATCTAAAGAATTGGGATTTACTGAAATATTTTAAATGAATAGTTTCTGTGTGTATGAAGTAAACACAGGGGTCCAAGCACTGGGCAGCTTTGGGTATGTTTGTGGTGTGTGTGTCTGTGTGTTTGTGTGTGTGTGTTTGTGTGTGTGTGAGCATGTATGTGTGTGTTTGTGTGTGTGTGTTTGTGTGTGTGTGTTTGTGTGTGTGTGTGTGTGTGAGCGTGTATGTGTGTGTGTGTGTGAGCGTGTATGTGTGTGAGTGTGTATGTGTGTGTTTGTGTATGTGTGTGTGTGAGCGTGTATGTGTGTGTGTGAGCGTGTATGTGTGTGTGTATGTGTGTGTTTGTGAGCGTGTATGTGTGTGTGTGTGTGAGCGTGTGTGTGTGTGTGTGTGTGAGCGTGTGTGTGTGTGTGTGTGTGTGAGCGCGCGTGTGTGTGTGTGTGAGCGTGTATGTGTGTGTTTGTGTGTGTGTGTGTGTGTTTGTGTGTGTGTGTGTGTGTGTGAGCGTGTGTGTGTGTGTGTGTGAGCGTGTATGTGTGTGTGTGTGTGAGTGTGTATGTGTGTGTTTGTGTGTGTGTGTGTGTGTGTGTGAGCGTGTATGTGTGTGTGTGTGTGAGCGTGTGTGTGTGTGTGTGTGTGTGAGTGTGTATGTGTGTGTTTGTGTGTGTGTGTGTGTGAGCGTGTATGTGTGTGTGTGAGCGTGTATGTGTGTGTGTGTATGTGTGTGAGCGTGTATGTGTGTGTGTGTGTGTGTGTGTGTGTGTGAGCGTGTATGTGTGTGTTTGTGTGTGTGTGTGTGTGTGTGTGTGTGTGAGCGACTCTGTGGGCGAGAGGATGCACGTGATGCCTATTGTTAGTGCAGCCTGCAGGCCTGAGGGAGGATGAAGACGGCGTTAAGGTTATCTGAGAGGAAAAGACGGTGACAAGGTGACGTTCCTGCACATATCTTCCCATCATGCACTTGTTCTTTTTATGGAGAATCAGGGAGGTGTCGAGTCTTTTTTTAGCGATTGAAGATGATTCCGCCGGTTTCATTTCACACGTGATGGCAACACGTTTTCTCTCTCCACCTCCACCTCCTCTGCAGGAAAAACAGACAGGAAATGATTCGGAGCAGAGGCAGGACAAGCCGATGACCTCACTTCCTGTCTTTGAGATTGTGAGAGGAGAGGCAGAGGCAACAAAAAATTGCAAAGCACCGTTTACAGATCAAGGTCACAGGTCACATCTCTGTGGCGTTTATATTATATTAGTATGCTTGTTTCCATAGCAACCACTCGTCACTGATGTGGTGAAATTCTTCTTAAAGTAAGGAGATGTTTGTTGAAGGAGTCTCTGGTGTCAGTCAGAAGGTGAAGCTGGAACTTTTCTGGAAGGTTTTCCTACATCTTCAGGACGGAGGAGTTCACTGTGGTTTCTTTCTAACATGAAGAATAAAGTGTTAAGTTGTATTTATTTGTCACATATACATTACTGCAGAGTGAAATTCTTTCTTCACATACCCCATCCTTGGGGGTTGTGGTCAGAGTGCAGGGTCAGGAGCAGGTGGGGTTAAGAGCCTTGCTCAAGGACCCAACAGTGGCAGCTTGGCAGTGTTGGGGCTTGAACCCTGATATTCTGGTGAACAACCGAGAGCTTTAACCACTTTAGCTACCCCCACATCCCCAACCCCATACCCCATACCCCCCCCCCAACTAACCTGTTTTACGGAAGTTCCACATCTTTAAGTGGATAATAAATAAATAAAATGACAATTGTTGCTATATAAAAGAGAAATCAATTATCCTCAGTAATTATCATAGTTAACAGTAGCTTCACTTCATCACACCGTCCATGATGTTGATTATTTTTTTGTACCAGCGTCACACACAGAGTAATATTTTCTGGATGCTTTTTCCTTCCTTCATTGTTTAAACCCAGCATCCTATTAATTCTTTATTAAATCCCAGCTTGAGGGACGGTGTTAGACGTCCTCCAGCTCAGTCGAGACAGTAAAGTCCACTCTATTGTTAAAACTCTGGATGATTCGTGTCCATTTCCTCGGTTCCTCCCAGATTGTTTCCTCAGAACATGAATGCCAGCGTCGCTGCCAGCGTTTGTCTAAATACGGCCATGTCTCCGCTCTTACAGTGCACAGGACAGAGTGTTTCACGCTGTGGGAAATCCCATGCCGAGCTCCTCACTTCAATTAAAGGAAACCATTTTTTGGTGTGGTGACGAGACGGGTTTCAGTCGTAGCGAGCTAACAGGTCTGATGTGTGTGGATCAGACAGACAAACCGCTTTAAAGACAAACGCAAACACAAGACTCCATCGCTAAATGCTTACTGGTTATAAGGCTGAATATTTTGAACCAGTGTGAAGATCTGTCAGGTTCACAGAATGTTTATAAATGTTCCTGCAATGTTCCAGCAAGGTTTTTTTTAGTTGTAGGAACAGTTTCCAAAATGTTCTGGGAACATTCTGGGTGCAATGCTCTTAGAACCTAATATTTTTAGATTTTTATCTAAACATTGCAGATGTTTTTTGTTTTTTTGTTTTTTTTTTAGAAATCTGTAAAGATCTATTCTTTCAGGGAAGAAACTAGTTTGTTTTAGTTGTGTCTCTGATGGCGTATGGATACCATGACATAAAGCAGCTGGAACTACTTCCAGTGATGGAAATATGGATAAAATCCTGAGTCCTTTTAACTCTACTCTGCCTGGTGTGTGTGTGTGTGTTTGTTTGTGTGTTGCAGGAATCACTCGTATCGGTCGTGATGACGCCGCCGTGCCACAGGATATTACCATCCAGGGTCCTGGCATCGAAGCTGAGCACTGCGTCATCGAGAACAGAGGCGGAGTCGTGACTCTGGACCCCTGCGGTCACCTGTGTTCGCTCGATGGAGCTCCTGTGACCACGCCCACTCAGCTCACACAAGGTGAACACACATCAGAGGGGATGTGGTCTTTTCTTTTCTTTTTCTTTTCTATCTATTCCTCTCTCTCCTTTTGTTTGGTTCCATCCTTTCATTTCCCTTCTTTTCTTTCCTTTCCTTCATTTGCTTTCCTTTTCTCTTCATTGTTTCTTTCTTGTCCTTTCTTTCCACTCATTTCGTTCCTCTCATTATCTACATTTATTCCCTCTCTGTTCTTCTGCTTTATTTCCTTTCCTTCATTTCATTCCTTCATCTCTTTCTTTCCCTTTCCTTCATTTTCTTTTCTTTCTCTTTTCTTCTGTCTTTTGTGAAACTTCAGACTTGATCAAACCTGAAGAAGTGCAGTCTTTGTGTTTGTAAGTTTTTCTCCGGAGCCTCACAGTAAAACCGCTGTAAACGCTGTTGTTGTTGTTGCCCCCTGGTGGTTAAAATACTCACTACACACTGCGCTGTTGGGAAACAGAGCGATCTGGTTTCATGACATCATAACATGTCTTTATAATGCGTATAAAATAGCCCAGTGCACTGTGTTGGAAAACCCGCTGTTTTTTTCCACGACAGGGCTGTTTTCTGGACGTCACAGTGAGTTTAATTGGAGCGGTTCTGTACGGCACTCAGGTTTGTTGTCTGTGACTCAGAGCTTCCACTCGCACAGAGCCGGAGGCCTCACGTTACTGCCCACATCATTCCACTCTGCTCACTCAGATTTTTTTCTACATCATCATCATCATCAGCAGCAGCAGCAGCAGCAGCAGCAGGCCTGGTCCAGGTTTTCAGCCGATCCACGCTTCACACTGTTTGTTTTTTGACGTTATCTTTCTCATTCCGAGTGAAGAAGTGCTTCAGTTAAATATTTACTCACAGAGCGGTTGGGTTTTACGTCACCACTCTCAGCCGGTGGATCTGTGTGTGTGTGGCTTCGTCTCTGTAGTAGAGGGGGTTGGATCGCGCTCATGACTGCTCTGTGGATGACTAAAGCAAGTGAAATCAGTTTGGAACTTTTCCTGAAAAAAGCCCAAATTGAGACATCTGGAAAAAATCAGCGTTCCTGCATATGGTCCATATGATATAACACAAAACTGATGTATGTAAATCCATGAGCTAAGCGAACGCTCTCTTGTTTAATCAGATTTTACTAGAAACTTTGCTTTACTTGCTTCTTCTGTTTCTGACCACTGATCCTTCTTCTTCAGTGATTTCTTCTAAATTAACAGATTTCCATGTAGAGCCGAGATTATTCATCTATTCCACTGTAGCTCCATCAGCAGGATAAAGCTTTTCTGAATGATTTCACAAAGCCTGTGCCTGTCTGCTCCTTATGATATTTAATCACTTCCATCCATAGATTAAGTAAAAATAGATGTGTTTTGGAGAAATCCAGGCTGCTGAGGTAAATGTTTGCACTCATTGGCTGCAATCTGCCGAGGTTTAAGAGGATATTAAACACTCTGTGATGTGCCGTTAGTGGAAATTAATCAATGTCAGGATGATGACATCACTCCGCGAACACAGACCGATCGGACGGCCCTGCCTTTACACGTGTAGCTGATTATTGTGTGAATTAGAGAGCCAGGTTTTGGTGAAACGGGAAACAGAGACAGAATGTTAATGGATCTGAAAGCCACATCAGCTGCAGAGCGACAGAGAAACGACAGGAAACAGCAAGAGAGAGAGAGAGAGATGGAAACAAGCTTCAGGTGAAACTCCAAACTCTCCCTCAGGCACTTCCACCGAATGACATCCTCGGTCCGTCTGCGGTCTCCTCAGAATAATCTTGTTAATGCACGACTTCTGGCTTCAGCATCATTTCATTTCATATTTTGTTTTATTTTATGTTATTTTTGAATATTTTATTTTCTTCGCCTGTTGAAGAGCACAGACCGAGAGAGAAGAGTCAGGAAAACATCACACACCACTCTCCAGCTGTTACACTCAGCACTTATTTCATTAAAAATTAAACACTCACAAAACAAGCGTTCAGCAGATGCTTTTATTCCAAAACATCTAGACATAATAATAATAATAATAATAATAATAATAATAATAATAATAATAATAATAATAATAACGTCATCTGAGCACCATTTTAAACCTCATTAATATGTTTGGTTGTTCAGGAAACCTCTCTACGTTATCCACACAAAATAACGACATTATTAGAATATTCATGAATATGCAAATGAGGTCTGCCTTTCGCCCTATGTGCATTGGGATAGGCTCCAGTAGACCCCCGTGACCCTAATTAGGAATAAGCGGGTATAGACAATGGATGGATGGATGGATGGATGGATGCAAATGAGGTTATCAAGTTGGTAATTGTGTATTATGACATCACACATCAGGCTTGTCCATAACCCCACCCCGATATTATCTGTATTACAGATGTCTCAGACCTGATCAAGGTAATGCAGGAAGTATGTGAATTTCGTTTCGATATTTCTGCTGACTTGGGCGTCAAGGTCTCTAACGACAAGCTAAATGAGTGTCTCACACACACACACACACACACACACACACAGAGAGAGAGAGAGAGAGAGAGAGAGAGAGAGAGGAAAACACAACACAAAGTGCACTGAGGTTGAGAAAAACAGACACGAGCAAGCGAGTTGAGAAACCCAGCCATGTGGAGCAAAGTTCTTCTCCACGTCAGTCTTTTATCACCGATCACACACACAGACATTGATTTTCTTCAGAGTTACACTTTCACAGATCAAAAAGAAAACACAAACATTATCTGATCTGTAGACCTTAAAGATGTCCGACAGGAATCCGGACGCTCTCAACCTCGACCTGTAACTTTCAGTAAAACATCAGACTCCTTCTTTAAATTCACAATAAACAGATCACATTACAGGTTCTGTTGCCATAGAAACAACCAGCGCTGTGATATAAAACTGTCAGAGCTGTTGTTGATTAATTGCAAAACTAATCCACACCATCTGACCAATCAGAATCCAGTAGATAAGATCAGAATCATTTGCTTTATTTAATCACGTGACATCGGGGGTGTACAAACTTTTAAACACTGAATATCTCCTCAGCTTTTCTAAACTGTTGCTTGGCTGTTGATTTAGAGGTTTGTTGTATTTTCTGGAGCTTAAAAAGCCACAATTCTGTAAAATGACACTTTTTATAGTTTAATTTCAGGTTATTTATTAGAATGCGGTTTTATTCTAACGTCATTATAATGCGCCTGTTTGCCTTCAGCCAGGTTTTTTCTCTTTTTTCCCTCCACCCTACCCTCCTATCCAGCCTGAGGAAACAGTACACCACCACACGGAGTGTGTACTACTTGTTAGTGTAGTATGCTGCGGTTTTAGACAGAGCCAAAAAGGAAAAAGGGGAAAAATGAAGAAAGGGGCGGAGCTTCAGAGCCTTTTCTCCTCCGTTCGTTCTTCTCAGCTCTCTCGCGCAGTCGATCTTTCCGTCTGTCTGCTGCGTCGCTTTTAGCAACAGCTGCACCTATCCAGCTGCTCCAGAAATGAGTTTGGGGCAGTTTTCTGGAGTAAATAGTTGACGGGAATCTCGGGTGCTTGAAACATCTGGAGGGGAAAAATCAGAGGACGAGAAGTTTGTGATGCGATGCGTTTGAGTTGGAGGAGAAAGCCGCTTCTGTGAGGAGATCTCTGAATGGGACGCTTTAACAGAAGGTTGGCAGAAGTGCTTTAGAAGAAGATATTTAGGAGTTAGATCCGGATTGGTGAGCTGCGTTTCTTTTATTTGTTTTGCAGTTTTTGTTTTAAGTTATTTAAGCCGACAGATGTGCAACATCTGCATGCGCCTTCTTGCGTGAATGCATCATGGGGGGGGCATTAAATGTGTATACGTGTGTGCGTGCATGTATGTGAGTGTGTGTATATAAAGTTTATTGAGTTAATGATTAGTAAAGGTGTGGCGATGGGGCGCAAAAGGCGCGTGCGATGGGGCGCTTTAACACCGTGACGTCATTCCGACGCGTGTCCGCACGTGAGCTGCGATTCTTCATGTCTACATCCTTACATGTCTTTAACTTTCAGTTATCACAATGTGAGCAAATATACATTCAGTGCACTTTAATTAAAATCATTCATAAGATTGAGGGGGTCGACTGGTACAGGTGAGCGTTGCTAGGATACGCTTACCTGAGCATCTTGATAATAGTTGTTGTTGGTAAAAGTTCTTCTCTATTTTTTTTCTGTGCACGTGGGTATTTGTTTGTATTTCTCAGTTGACGATTTTAAGGTACAGATAAAGTTTTTTTATTTTCTCCAAGCGTTCTTTGCATAGCTTTCTCTAAAGGTTCTCCTCTGATGGAGAGTGAGAGAGAGTGAGAGAGGGAGAGCGAGAGAGAGACACTGTTGTGGGTTCTGCTTCACAGACCACAGAGAGATTTCTACCTTGAAACTTTTTTTTTCCTAAAGTGTGCTAATTCTTGTTATTTGTATTAATCTTCTTTACTTAAATATTCTCAGAAGCTCCAGAGCTCTCATGTGGAACCGTGCACAGAGAGTTCTCACCAGAGGAAGTGAGGTTCCACAGAGTTTAGTTAGTTCAGGGTTCTCAGATTCTGCTTGTGTAGAGACTTTAAGCATTCCACAAAATGGACAAAGAAGACTCGGGGGTTCTGTTGTAGATGGAACCTTTTAAGTCAGGCACAATGTAAATAAGTTTTCTGTAATGAGTTCTGTTCTGTGTGTGTTTGTTTGTTTGTTTGTTTGTTTGTTTGTTTGTCCCGAAGGACTGAAAGTTGGCAAAAATGGCAAGTAACATCCGGATAATTAATCCTCCTCTGTTAATTAAAGGATCTGATTGATCCGGTCTTGCGGCTTGGAACGGAGACAGTTAATTAGTTGTGAAATTGTTTCGGAAATCTAGTAAAGGGACAAAAAGGGTTTGAAAATTGAGTGCTTGTGGTCTTCGTGTAATTCAGTGACAATAAAAGACGAGTGTATAAAATGACACGCGTGTTTTATTACTGGATCAAAGACACCTTGTGTTTTTAATCTTCGAAAAGACTCGAATCCAGCGCCTTTATGAGGGTTCGTTTACGGGATTAAACGCAATAAACATCCAGCGTAAACTTCTTAAAGGTTTCAGTCTTTATTTATTCCTGTACTGATTTAAAAACTCTTCTGGTCTTCTTCAAGCCGCCTGGTCATCAGGAGTTCAGGTAGAAAGTGGAGCATCCAGGACCGACTCACAGCGCTCTTTTGTTTCTGTAACGTATTTATTTTAGGTCTTTAGCCAGAGAAGCACAGCTGTGTAGACTAAACACCCACGGCTGTGCTGGAGAAACGTTTCCTGCTGTGTGTGTGTGTGTGTTTTGGTCCTTGCGCAGAAGTGTGTTTATCTGACGCTGTTATCTCTCAGATGGCTGTTGTGACAGACTGCGATTGTTCCGATGATGATGAAACGTCTCGCGGCGCTTAGGTCCGGTCTTTTATACGGCCGCACGGTTAAGACTGGGATTCTCGTTATTTGCTGGCTTCGCCATGAGAGAGCTTTGTAAAGTACAGAAAAATGCAGGAAAATCAGCCTGGACGTGCCAGCGTTCCGAACTGTGGAATGTGTCTTAGAGATTTAAGGGGCTAAAAGTCAGAGGTTTGGCATGTTAATGATCAGCCTCTCAGCTCCGAGTGTGGAGCAGTGGACCAGGATTCAACCTTTAACTTGAGAAACGCTGAGAGTCAAGCTCATCAGAGCACCGGGTGAAGCTTTTTGGGGTTTTGAGCAGCGTATCTCGCGTCTGGGAAACAGTTTTGCTTGTGCGCTACGGTGAAGTAATCCTCTTTTTTTTCCCGGAGATAAATGTGTTGGCCGTGTGTCTGTATGCCTGTGGATTTGAAGTTAAACTAAAAGCAGACTTTACATTAGTTTACACACCTACGACACGTACACTTCTCCCACTGATCACCCACCCACGCACCTCCTCAAACTCCGTTACAACTTCCAGAAATTCCTCCTGTCCTGTTTTTCATCGCTCCAGCCCTTCCCTGAACCTTTTATACACCAGAATCCAGCTCTCTTTCTGCTCCCTTAGCAAGCAGAAAACCAGCTCCAAGTCCTCCAGCCAGAGCTCTGGGGTTTGGTTGAAAAGCAGGAAATATTTTCCATGATTTTAATGGCTGCTCTATGAGCTCCAGTTTCAAGTCGGTGGAAAATGCAGTTGTGGGTTGAAGAGGATATGATGAGAGTTTTTGGTGGTGAGCCAGTCGGAACGCTGATGAGGAAAGATGAAGAAAGATCACAGAGATGGGAGAAGGCCCAGGTCTGAGCTGAGTGGCGACCTTCAGGATGTGGACTGATCATTTTTGCATTATAAAGAGAAGAGAGTGAAGATTTGTGCTCGAACCGTCTGCCTGAAAGAGAATTGATGCCAGATCTGACACTTTTTTAATCAAAATTCAACAAAACAAAATCATCAAGCCTGCATGTAACGCACCATTTCTTAAACACTTGAACCCTTTCACTTATTAATGCTGGAAAAATGCAGCTTTCTGATTGGTAGACACCAGTTTCCACCAGCTCCATGACTACCAGATTAACACCAATGAACTCAGCACTAAAAGGGCTAGAAAATAAGGACTAAACTTTTTGTTAAACATGTTTCTAAGCACCCTACACTACAGGTCAGGGGTAAGGTCATTAATAGACATCACTGGTCTCAAGTAAAGGGGTATAGAATAATTAAGTGGGTTATAAGGACTGGAATGTCAACAATTCCTCAGATCTGTTAAAAAAAATACAAAAAATTCACGCTAATAAATTTTGCATGATTGCTGTGAATTTTCCAGGCTTTTTGTAGACGAAGCAGAGTCCAGGATTTGCGTGACCCTGATGTGTTCCTCAGAAAGCCTTTGTTTTGATTAGCAGGCTCAGGAAAATGGCCTGAGATAGGATGGAATAGTGAGTGATGGAGATTTCTGAAAAAGCATTTCAGGCATTTGCCCGTATCTCTGTGGAGCTTTAGGACTGCTGGTGTCATAGCGTGATGTTCTCTGGTGTTCTCTGGTGTGGTGTAGCGAGACTCTGTGAGACGTGGTGAAGTGTTTGGACAGCTGTGGCCAAGGTCATGACCCTGATGTCTTGTTTACTGCTGCTGTGGATTTCGATCAGGATTGATGACTTCAGAGTTTTCTGAAGATTCACAGTTCTGCTCACACACCCAGACCAAACAGAAGTGCTCTGGAAAGTTAGCTTGACCAAATTCTCTCCTCTCGTGTCTTTCTGTCCCCAGGTTATTCTCTGTGTTTGGGTAAATCCTACTTCTTCCGCTTTAACCACCCCGAGGAAGCCAGTCGGATGAAGAGCATGCTTCCTCAGAAGAGTCCCGTGTCCCCGCTGGTCTACAGCACAGGTAATGGAGCTCACATCTCACCTAACACTACATACCCCCTCCCCCACCCCAACCGTTCAACCCCATCACACCCCCATTCACCACAGTGATCCCCCCCAGACTTGTCTAGAGTGTGTCCTGTATTTCATAGAGCCCTCATGAGGGAACCTGTGGTGTTGGGGAGGGGGTTAAACACCGGGTTCAGTTACAGCAGGTAACCAGGCCTCCTTTCTTCATCTGGGACAGGTGTGTGTGTGTGTGTGTGTGTTATCAGCTACAATAGAATCCTTTGAAGTGCAAGAACCCTTTCAAGAGGGTCATCAGTCAGTTTTTTAGGAGATATCTCTACCAAAGAGACACATTAGCAGCCAGTGTCTTGTGGAATGTCTCGGTCTTTCCAGTCGTCTGTTTACTGATTTGGTTTCCTGTCCTTTGTGGTGATCGATAGTCCGAGCCTGTTTTGTCTGACTCAGGTAACAGTGACCACAGAAACCTTTTCAGAAATTCAGGAACTATTTTAAGAATTCAGGAACTTTTGGTATTGCCTGATGAATCCAGATCTCTCACAGCTCCCAAAGCGGGATTATCCAATCAGGACTGTGCATTTTTCTATTTCTTTTTGACAACTAGCAAGACTAGCGAGACTTAAAGTGACAGCGTATGAAATACTGGAGATTAGGACAGGGGGATCATTAGAAAAATTTGAACTGTGTGTTTTTATAAGTAAATGTTATTTTCTGTGATTTACTCCATGAATCATTTAAATTGTGTCTTAAAAGATGAAATAAGAAATTAGCGTCAGTTAGCATCCTTACTGCTCCTACTGCTGTCTGACAGCATCAAACATCTTCTGTAAAATGAATTCCTGGCTTCACCATGGCTTCGGTCTCGACCTTCTAGACCTAAAACGGATGTAAATCTGACTGCTCCATCACTCAGTTTATTGATTAGTTTTAGATCTCGTTAGATGCTTTATGGAGCTCCATCAGAGTACAGATGAAGCTCTGGTGTGTATCAGTAGCAGTTTAAATCTTCTCGTACATGTCACCGCCTCTGGAGCTGAAATACACCCTCAACACCTTTACTAACTTGAGCAGCATCTTCTAGTCTCTTTTATCATCTTCTCCATGGCTGGTGGAAAGTTCTGCTTTGCTCTGGTATGTGTGTTATGAGCATGCATGTGTCCGGCGTCTGGGATTTCCTTTGATCAGTCTGCACTGTCTTGGTGTGGAGAAGCGGGCGGAATAATACACTGTGCAGATGAGTGTGTGTGTGTGTGTGTGTGTGTGCGCGCAAGAGAGAGAAACCACATGTTTAACGGTTCTGTTGTCCATCTTTGGCTCGGCTGCATCTCGGTGGGTTGGACAGGAAAGCTTTATTTGAACAGACTGACAGAAAAGGCGAGGCAGCAGCGTGTGTGTGGTGAACCAGAGCCCAGCTGAGATGTTTCGCTCGACACGAACCTTGAGTCTGTTTCTATTTTTAAAAAGTAAAATTGCTGAGATTAAGGTCTGGGGTTGCGGATCATTAAAAGGCAGGTTTCAGAGAAATTCTTCTAAGAGGCAGATTATTTTGGGAACAGTCCAGTCTCAGACGAGATTCTTTGTTTATGAGTTTGATCCTAACTCGGGTCAGCTGATGAACGCTTATGTAAAAATGTTGCCCTCAGGTAGATGCTTCACTCTCGGTTAATATTCTGTCTCTGCTCTTTCTGTCTCTCAGATTATATGAAGTTCAGTAGCGATTTCAGTTCCAGTGTTGGAGGTCCAAGTTCCAGAGGCGTGCGGTCAGTCTCTGAGCTGAGGGAATTAATGGACACCTTACAGAGGAAAAAACAAGCTCTGGAGAACAGTCTACGGACCAATGGGGACAGTAGCCCCTCCTACTTCAGCATGACCCAGTCTCCGCCCTCCACGCCCAGCTCCTTGTCACCCATGACCTCATCAAGCCCCATATCTCCCTATCAGGACCAAGCAAGACGACTCTATACGTCTGACCGGCCGCCTCTTTCGGGTAAAGTCCCCGCCCACTCGTCTAACAGCGTCCCTCCCTCGCCGAGACGATCTGACCAGCGGGAATACAACTCCTCACTCCCTCCTTTACGACCAATGACACGGAACCAGTCCCAGGACAGCCTGCTCTCTTCTTCGGATAGTCGACGTGGCCAAACGTCAGGTTCTTTGCTGTCTATGTGGAACGGCTCCGGATCTACAACATGCGACGCTCTTCCACCGACTCCAGGAAGTGGAAGCGGAGCAGCTAGCATGCCCTCCAGCCCTCGATTAGCACGCAGGCTACAACCCGAGGAAGCGGGACGCCCAATTCCAGCGCCACGCCAAAGGAAGTACTCGGCCGGTTCTCTGACGGGAATGGGAATTGCCGCTCACAGCCGGTCGCTACCCCGCCTCTACCGCCCGGGTGAGTCCCATCTCGCCCCTCTGACCCTGCCATGGCCTCGCTCCTCACCCACCCCCGAGTCCAGTCACCAAAATGGACCCTCCGAGGTGGTCTCCATCTCCTTGTCCACCAGGTCCATTACCAAACAGCCACCCGTGCGTCCGGACGTGACCACGCCCTCAGGTGCTGCAACCAGCCCGCGGCAGGCCAAGAAGGTGAGTCTGACCTCCAGCAGCTCCTACTCAGATTTGGAGAAGCAGGCAGCCTTCATGTCCTCGCCAGCCTTGGAGCTGGGACTGGGAGAGAGGAGGCAGTCATTCGGGAAGGCTGGGATTGGACCACAGGGTGGATTCCGTGAGAGGAAAGGCAGCATCAGCTCTCTGAGCGGGAAAGAAGAGCTGCAGGATTATCACCTGAGGCAGAGAGACGAGAGGCTTCGAGAGCAGGAGGTGGAGAGACTGGTGAGGAAGACTTTGTTAAGAAATTGTATCACATTATTAAATTGTTTTTAAAGAGTTTTTAGTTTTAAAAATGGAAAAACCCAAAATAATTTAGGAAACAGTGTTGCTAGGCAACGAGAAATACAGCTGAAAGCTCTCGAACAGTTGAGTCATGAACAATGAGGCAAAAGCATGAGGAAAATCTACATCTACTCTCAAATCTGTTGGTTCTCAAATTACACCAGAATCATGTTCCAGATTCTAACTGAACTTCTACCAGTTCCTCCATGTTGTAGGAGTAACGACTTGGTGATGAACGTTGAAGTTCAGGGGTTGGATTCTGGATTCTGATTGGTCAGAAGATGTTGATGAATTTTCAGACAGCAGCTCTGACAGCAATTCGTTCTTGTTTCTATAGCAACAGCTTGTTCATGGGGACCTGTACAGCAGAGACGCTACTGATATTAAAAAGGTGTCCGATTGTTTAAAACATTTATTGAATATTTATGTAAGGAGTCTCCAGTGTCAGAGGTAAAGCTCTAGCTGATCTAACAGACTAGTTTAGGTGTTGTGTTGTGGTGTCTTGGTCACGTGACAAGCAGCGTGTTTTTTTTAAATCTCCAGAAAAGTAGAGGCTGCTAAGGGAATGTTAGTTGTTTATAGCTGCTCTAATGTAAGCGAGAACAGGAGTTTGTTTAGAAGAGTCGTCCCTCTATAGAGCTGTAAACGTACATTGATTAAAAAGTACAGTGTGTCACTGTTTAATAAATAAATAAATAAAAGTGGGAGTAAGCAGCTGAATGGGAATAAAGGCTGAATGTGCAGTTTTCCCATCACAGAAACACTTCCATGTTTATCTTGAGGAATCCCGCAGAGTGGAATTCTGGCCTCCGGAGGAGAGCAGGAAGGGAGAGGCCCACCTGCCTACGAATTAATCTCTTTTGTTACACACACACACACAAAATTCCAGTTTTAATGGCATACAGACGTACTGACGCTTCCTCTGTAGTGGGCAGAACAGACGATTGAGGTTGAGGTGGACTCGCCCTCCACTCCTATTAATAGTCAAACCGCATTCGGGTCTCCGCGAGCGCGGCCGCCCAAACACACTCTCTCTGGGAGGCCCGCGGCGGGGCGGCGTGAGCTGGCGCTAGTCCCGCGCTGACGCTCCCGATCCTCGTCTCTGCTGGCTCGAGCAGGATTCTCATGAAAGTCGGCTGGTGTTTTCTCAACTTTCTCATGCAGTTCGCGAGGCCACCTGTAGCCCTGCCCACCTGAGCTGGATCCAAAACCAGAAGCCTGGGCCGCTCGCTCATTAGCCGTTACAGCCCTGTAGTTGTGGTGGAACATTATGCTTCTGGATTAAAGGCTTTTGCTGGAGAGAGTAAACACCAGTTAGTTGCAGGTGGAGAGGCGTGTGTGTGTGTCTGTGTGTGTGTGTGTGTGTGTGATCCTGACATTCAGACAAAAACATTAATTCTTCTTCAGAATACGTGCTTTTACTAGCCTGAGTTAAGAGTTTCTCAGATTCTGCTAGCATCACGCCGTTAGAGGGACACACTCAGAGTTAAACGATTAAATGCAGAAATATTTCATATCGTAAATAAGTAAATAAACAACAACAGCAGAACTGAAATATCACTCAACCCATTCTCGTGTTTGTTTACCCCATAATGTCTACAACTCGCTTTGTTAAATTTCCCCTAAGTGTGAATTTGTGTCTTTGTAATGGTTTTCCCAACTCACACCCAGTGTTCCCAGTATAGACTCCGGATCAATCGAGACCAGGATAATGAATAGAAATAACTTCTATTTTTATTTCTATCCTGGGAGTTGCTCTCCTCTCTCCTTGTCTGGGGTCACAGCTCAAACCCTGACTCCTGATATGTACACACACACACACGCGCGCATATGGAGGACATGTCAGAAACCTATTTAAACACATCAGATCTCAGCAGTAAGATGAAAGTGAGACCCAAGTTAAGCTTGAAGAGCTATTTATGTTTGAGATGTTTGGGTATATCCGCTGATCAAGTGGGAGGTGTGTGTGTCCGGTGTATATACCACTCACACACACACACACACACACACACACACACTCTTTAATAATGCCCTCCAGTGGAGCTGAACCAGCTGCTGTCTTGGACTTTGAAACCGTGTGACACAGAGAAAGCGGAAGGATTAAATCACTCGGGTCGTGTATTTCCGTCCCCACGGCGTCCAGTGCCAGCTCTGTTTTTGGTGGCATGAAGTTTCACTCAGCGCCACTTGCTCAGACACGCCGGCCCTGTCCAGGCAGACGGAGCGCTCTCGCTGATTTCAGCTGTAACCAGGTTCGCTCAGGTCCGATCGGGTCGTCCGGCACTCTCGCTCACTGTGCGTTCTCAGGGTCGTCACTATGCACCTGGACGTCCTGGCATCTGGCGGCGTGGGCATGGTGAGTGTGTGTGTATGTGTGTGTGTATGTGTGTATGAGAATAACACAGGTTTAATAACACACATTTATTAACACTGATATACACATTTCTCACTTTTTCTCAATGTTTATTCATTTGGATCTGGAAACATCTGGATTTCATGAATCCAGCAAAAAAAATGACAATCATGTGACACAGTAATGAGTTTCTCTCGTACCGCAAAAATTCCAGCTATAACAAGATGTTTGTATTGAAGAATGTTGTACATTTTATCCTTTTATAATCAGTTCCTGTTCTCGTGAACATTATAAAAAAGTCCAGTTACTCTCTACAGTTCCAGCTTTACCCCTGACTCGCACTGGAGACTCTTTACACCCACTTCGTAATCCGTTTATAAGGACATGTTCCCTCTGAACGAGCTGTTGCTATGGAAATGACAATGTTTCAGCATGAGTGTGATGATATAAATCTGCAGAGCTGTTGTTACTGAGCCTTAATCAACACCTTCTGACCAATCAGAGTCCAGATGTTAATTATAGTTACAAGAGCTGTTTACAGGCCTGGTTTTGTTTCAGCCGATTTTGTGAAGTCTGTAAAACACATTTCAGCTCTCTTGTGCGTTATTTTTAACATCAGCGATAAATTAATCCAGCGTTTCTGGATTTTATTCGTTTCCTTTTTACGCTGTATGGACTGAGTCATCGATGAACATCTGTATAAATCACTTTAAATGTGCTGGATCATCGGAGCAGATCCTGGCTCCGAGTTCAAACACAGGCGTTAGCCGTGATGGAGAGAGCTGTGTTTGCATTTCATCGTTTATTTCCATAGAAGTGGCTGAACGCAGGGCTTTTCCGGCCTGTTAATTAGGATCAAAGCAGCGTCCCATGGGAGCGTGTTCCCGTCGACTTGGCGGGAGATTTTATGGACGTCTTCTGTCTCTGTTCCAGTTACGGCGTCTGTTGCTCAGCGTCGAGTTCTGTGGGATCAGGAGAATAGAGTTTTGTATTAGACTTAGAGGGAAATTTTTCTGACCACATGACAGAGAGAACATGCCTGGAAGAATCATCGACTCGTGATTTAGCAGTGATGTGTGATGTGGAGCTCAGATTCTGAGTGTTATTAAATGTTATAATCTGTAATCACAACAAGGGCTTGTGCAGGAATTCAGCAACAATTCATGCAGTTTATATTCAAGTTATAGCTGTACTACGGGAGGGTAACAACAAAACAGTGTAAAATATTGCTTTGACTTAACTGATGATATACGTCATAAATCTACTCAAAATAATGAAACGTTTGGCAGAAAGCCATCACTTTAAGAATTCCAGTGAAACATGGTGGTGGCAGCATCATGCTCAGAGTGACCCTTGGCCTCTGGGTTGTTTTTATGATACTTTTTTATATTATATACTTTTGATATTTTGATTAACAGTGCTCTGTGGAATATTATTATTACTGTTATTATTGTTATTAATATTATTATTAGCCTCCTGGTGGTCCAGTGGCAGGATCCCGCACTCTGAGCTGAAAGAACAACATTATTATCATTATCACTCTCTCCCACAGGAGCGCCAGCGTCTAGAGACCATCCTGAACCTGTGCTCGGAGCGGGACCAGAGCGGCTCCGCCGTGGCCGACCTCCAGAAGATCAATAAGGAGCTGGAGAAGCTGCAGGTGACGGAGGACGAGTCCGTATTTTCCGACTCCTCAGAGAAAGGATACAGCTCGGGGGCTTTGCAGTGCCACGTCACTGAGGAGCGACAGCTACGCCAACGTCGTTCCAGCGGGCAGAGAGACATCAGGGCGGAGTCACCTGCTGGGAGTCTTCTCGGCTCCGCCCCCACACCGTCTCCTCGACAGATGCGGAATAACAAGGTGAGATTACGGACAGTGTGTTCCTCAACCTCATGAGTCTCCGACTCCTATAAAATAAGCTCCGCCCACTGAGTCATTCATATCTATTATATAGTAATCTTGGCTCAGTTATTAAAATCTAAGCAGGTAGATTTTTATTATTTAATTGCATCTGTTTGTAAGTTTTAAAGTGTCTAATTAATTCAAGAAATTTTAGTTTTAAATATTGAGTTATATTTGTAAGAACTATATGAACGTAAATAATAATGCGCTTTAAGTGGAGGACAGGAAGTGTGTGTTAGCCGAGGAGGAGCATCTCAGATTCAGTGAGGCTGCCCTCTTGTGGCGTGGTGGAGAAGCGGCTCTGACGGATGTAAAGATAGATGATGGTTAAAAAGCTTTACATGTCACTTCTCACATAGACACCAGCTTCATAAATTCACATTTGTTTTACATGTTTTACAAATCACATCACAACTTACCTGTTTGACAAATTTGTTTAGTAACACTGGCAGGAAACGTTCAAGCCTGAAGACACAGAAGTGAAAAATGTGCTAGTTGTGTAACATCTCCTGCTGGGATCTTGTAGTTTAATCTCAGATGTAGCGTCAGATCTGTTAGACCTCCTGAGATGTTTTTTAGGTCACGTCCTTTCCGTGTACGACCTTTTTTAGTCATGTGTACGAGCACACACTCCTGCTTTCACACACACACACCAGCGCACAAAGGAATGTGAGGGAAGGGGGAGGGGCTAGAGGGGATAATGTAATTACGTGTATGTTTTTGTAGGTGATTTAGGGTTTGCTCCAGAGGTTGTAGAGTCAGAGCCAGTGGAGCTGTGGAGATCTTCTGGATTTTACTGAGACATGATCCTGCTGTATTTTCCTTTAATTTGTCGTCCGTCTGTTGATCCCATCTGCAATCCATACAGCGCTGTATAACAATATGCCGGGAATGATTTCTGTACGCACCATAAATCAGCTTCAAAGCTGCATTCTTTCTTGGTTTTTCTTCTTTCTCCATCTGTCTTTACATTATTTCTCCTCGCTGTTGTCCTCTTTCTTCACGCCGCTGACTCTCTCCGTAACATAAACTCTGCTGAACAGAGATAAACATCACTGTCCCAATATAGAGAGGTCACATGCCATGTGTTTGCTCTGCACTGCTGTAATCTCGCTTAATTTTACCTGACACACACACACACACACACACTAAATCACCATGTGCAGTTCTGAGTGTTTACGTTATTTACTTAATGGATAGTTTCTTATAGAGACCAAAGATCATCATGTGACTTCAAAAACTTTAGAACTGGAAACTAATGTAATGTAATAGCATGTGCTAGTTAGCTAGCTAAAGTTAAAGAGCTAGTTAAACCTAAAGCTAAGGTTATCTCGTTTAAAGCTTCCAATGTAGCACCAACTCTTTATGTGTGATATTACGTCTTCATATCCTCATGTAAATACGCCGTATTTGTGTCTCGCTAGTCTTTATTTTCTCTCTGGAGCCAAAGGTGTGTACTAATCTGGAGAGATATGACGACAAGATGGCGGTGCTGATGTTTTTGTCAGTTTTAAACGGAGCTACACACCAAATGAAAGCTTGTTATTTGAGGCAGGAAGTATTTATTTCTCTTTCTGAAATCTACAAGTGATTCATCATCTCCACCTAGTGAATATCTCTACACATTTAACTTCATTAAAAATCCCAGAATATATAAATATGCAAATTAGAGTTTGTTTGTGGTTAAGATTGACAGATACACACCACTTCTCTCAGACTTAAACTGTTACAGACTCACTGAATCAGAGCTGCTCGGTGAATCATAATAGCGCACATTAACTGTGGGGAAATACCATTAAGATTCGTCCAGTTGCATTTTAACAGCAGCCGAATCTGTTACCATGACAACCACAACTTCAGTGAGTTCCTCACTAACATTAGAGAGTTCCACTGTTCTCTGTAGAAGTGGTGGTAATTATTTGCCTAAGCAATGTGATTGGTCCAGTGAGCTTACACGCAGCCCCGCCCCCCTAAATCAGTTTTATACAGAGATCTCTGGGGTTAAATCTGGAGCCTCTGGAGTTTAAACATAACTTTATAAGGTTTTCTCCTGACCCCAGAAGGCTTCATTCCTCAGGTTCATTTCATTCCTCAGTTTTTTTTCCCACACGTCCTGACGGAGCTGACGTCCTGCTTTCCTCACTACAGTGGTGTATTTAGGTCTCTGGGGGCCGAAACTCAGAGCAGGCGGTCAGTTTGAGCCGGGTGTAGACATCGCCTTCGTTAGATTAAAAAAGAAAAGCAGCCTGTGTGGAGCGCTGGCGAGGGATCAGAGTTTCCTAAAAATCTGCTGCTAAATTCCAGCTGAACAAATGACTCCGATTTAATCAGATTGTGGAAATGGAGCATTTCTGTCTCTTCTGGGGAAACACAGTGAATCACAGCCTCATTAGGTTTCAGCTCAGTGTGTAATGTTGTGCAGTAATGGCTGCAATGTGAAGTTTAATAAGTTTGCTAATTAATGTTATTTTCATATTTTATATAATAGGCATACCATCATTTTGGTAATAATCTCCTGCAGCTTTATTTTTGAGTCATTAAGCTCTGATCTAAAGCACTATCACAAACGCTTGTTGATTTACATGTTTATTTATTTATTTATTTATTTATTTACATCTTTTTTTTACAGTCTAAAATTCAGACAGAAATTGAACTTACTGGCCTGTTGAATGTCCATCCATTTCTGCAGATACACCTTTATTAAAGAGATGTGTAGAAAGTTAACAGGAAAAACAAATAATTTCCTAATTGTTCATTACTCATAATTAGGATGGGAATATTAAGGATGTGATGTCGCCGGCAGGCACCTGAGGAGGAGGATGTGCGGCTGAAACAGGAAGTGACACGTATCGAAGAGGAGAGGATCCAGGTGCTGAACAACATGGAGGAGCTGGAACAGAAGATCAAAGAGCTGGACAACCAGATGGACGAATCCATCCAAGAGGTAAAGAGGATTGAGTTAGGGTGAGAGTGATTCAGTGAGTGAGAGATTCAGTGAATGAGTCATTCAGGGAGTGAGTGAATGACTCAGTGTGTGAATAAGAGAGTGTGTGAGTGATTCAGTGAGTGAGTGATTCATTCAGTGAGTGAGTGAGTGACTCAGTAAGTAAATGAATCAGTGAGTGAGTGAGTGACCTAGGATTGTTTTGGTGTATGAAGAAGTGGTTTGTTGAATGAGTGAGTGATTCAGTAAAGAACTGAGTTTTTGATGGAAAAGCAAGTGAGTCGTTGAGTGAGTGATTCAGTGAATAAGTGATGCTGAAGTAGTTTGGTTAAAATGTTGAGTAATTTGGTGTTTGAGTGATTCACTGAATAAGTGATTCAATTAGTGAGGGATGCATTAATTATTTTGGGTTGGGTGAGTGATTCAGTGAGTCGGTGGATAACTTGATTCAGTAAGTCTGTGAGTGATTCAATGAGTCGGTGATTGAGTGAGTCGGTGTTTGTGGTTAAGATTGACAGATAGACAGAACTTCTCTCAGACTTAAACTATTACAGACTCACTCAGTCAGAGCTGCTCGGTGAATCATTTAAGTCAAGTGATTCAGTGACTCTGTGGAGCGTATTCCCTGTAAGTTATGATAAGTTTGGGCGCAAGCGTGAATGCTGTAGTTTGCTGTAAATGCAGGAAGCTTTAACATGGACTGATGACCTGTGGTGTAACTGAAGTGTCCATCCGTCGAGTGTAAGTGTTCACTGTGTATTCCGTTCCCTTTACCCAGTGACCGGTGTTTCCAGGTTCTGTTTGCTCCTTGTTGAAGGAGGGGTTTATTTCTCCCTCAGAACCTGTGCTTTCTCAAACAGGCAGTAGTTTTATGGCATGCGGCTTCTTTACAAGATCTCGAACAGAGAAAATTAGAGCTTTTATAGCTGTGTGAAACGGCTCTCAGACAGTGAGTTCGTCCGGGTTTTAACTGGATTTATTACCGAATGTTGATGACATCACCACCTTGGGGTTTTTTTGTTTGTTTGTTTTGTTTTGTTTTAAGCAGAATCTGTAGCTGACTACAGAAAATGTGCAACATTTGGATCTAGTAGAATTTATATTATTTATGTTTATATTATTTAATATATTGATATTAATGAGCTATTGTGTACTTCACAACTTCAGGATTATTGGCACCCTTCAAAGGAATGGGCCATTATATAATTTGGCATTTTTTATTTTAATTCATATTGTTTTTTTATTTAAAACATATGGCAAATTTATTGGCACCCTAGAAAATGTTTTTGTCAAATGCAAGTCGAATTTTGTTCTTTGTTCTGGAAAATTGCCTGAAAACCTGGTTGAGATATGAACATGGATGGATTTTTAAACAAAATTACGACCACAAACATGGCTGTAGGACACAAACATGACCATGAACTAGACTGTAATGCTGTGCAGGGACACATCGATCCAAGATCCTCTACAAGACTTCACAGGAAGAGACTCAGTGCTGTTCTCTTCATAGTTGCCCTAGACAGGAGAGATGGGGTGCCAATACTTTTGAAATTTTGGAAAGAACTGCACATGTTGACTCATGGTGTCTGTTTGTGGTCATTTTTATGAAGGGTGCCAATAGTTTTGTATAGGATTGTATAATTTGTAGTTGACTGTAAGTGTGTGTGTGTGTGTGTGTGTGTAGATGGAGGTGGAACGCGCTCTGTTAGAAGGCGAGCAGGAGTCTGAAGTGGCTCAGCTGCAGCAGGAGAAGGAGACTCTGGAGCAGCTGAAGGATAAGATGGCCGAAATGGAGCAGAAGGTGCAGGCGGAAAAGTCACAGGTATTTCACTGAACACACACGCACACACACACGCACACACACACACACACACACACACACAGAGTTCCTGCCAGCTCAGCAGTCTCAATCACAGGTGATAATCTCCCCATCTATCCGGTCCACACCCTATTAGATTCATATATCACACATAAAGAAGGTGTGTGTGTGTGTGTGTGTGTGTGTGTGTGAGTGTGTGAGTGGAAAGCAAACTCAAGCATCTTTCAGTTCCACCTGCAGCTGTTTGAACACTCACTCACTCTGACATTCTCACTGCAGGATTTTAAGAGACAGTTTAAAGGCTGCACAGGAAAGTTTACAGCACAGAGCTGCTGAGTTCTGCGTCCTGATTGGTCAGAAGATGTTGATTAATTCTCTATAACAGCAGCCCTGATAGTAACACAGCTCTGTTAAAGTAAGGAGTCTCCAGTGTCAGCGCTGTGTAACAGTCACAGGTGAAGCTGGACAGAGGAGTTTACATTTCTTTGCGGTGAGGGAATGAGCGTTTATAGCTGCTATAATTACTTTGTTTCAGAGACATTCCACGACATTAAATGTAACCATAAAAGGATAAAAATGTTGTGGTCAAAAAAAAGTGCAAGTGTTGACCAGTCGCTGTGAGAGAAGACATTTAAAACACATGAGGACTTGTGATTTAAGGAAACAAATCAAGTTTAGGAAGGTAACAATTAAATCTACTGTCTCACACCATCCTGTCTGTGATTATTTTGCTATAACGGTATGAGACAACATGAGACACAACACGAGACATGAGACACTACACGAGACATTAACATTACACAAGACATGATACACTACACGAGACATTAGACACAACATGAGACACTACACAAGACACCACACAAGGCATGAGACACTACACAAGATATGAGACACTACATGACATACTACATAAGACACAACACGAGATACTACATGAGAGATAAGACACTACACCAGACATGAGACACTACATGAGACGTGAGACACTACATGAGACATTAGACACAACACGGGACAATACAGGAGAGAGACATTTCACGCGACATTACATGAGAGCACAATGACACATCAGACTCTAGACGAGACATGAGACACTACATGAGACTCGACATGAGACACTGCATGAGACTCTACATGAGACATGAGACTCTACATGAGACACTGCATGAGACAAGACACGGGACAACACTACACTAAATGAGACACAATATGAGACACTAAATGAGACACGTGAGATGTGAGACACGAGTGAGCAGAGGATCTAAAAGGATCTAATTTTTTTTTCCAAAAGAAATGGATATGAATTTGAGCTTCTGTTTATCTTTTACTTCTGCAGCCGAATGAAGGACTACAAATTTCACGTCTGCAAAAAAATTCCTGTAAATAGACTCAGAGATAAAAAATAAAAATTGCATTACACCAGCCTCAGCTCGTTACAGCACAAAACTTAATGCAAACTAATCATTTCCATTTTTCTGCTTTTATACTCAATATAATCTTCATCATCATCATCATCATTATTCTCTTCCTCCATGTTTCATTGCTGATGGCGGAGTTAGTGACTAACCCCAGCCTCCACACCTGCCCCTGCCCCTGCACTAACGCCTCTGCCCTGTCTGTCTCTCTCTGCCCTGTCTGTGTGTATATGTGTGTGTGTGTGTGTGTGCGGTGAAGGACAAATCCCAGCTCGATGCTGAGCGAGTAAAGCTCGAGCGTCTGGCCGAAGTGCTGTCCGAGCAGCGCGCTCAGCTTGACACGTGTCCCGAAGCCCTGAAAGAGCAGCTCGTCCTCCAGCTGTCCAGGGTCAGTACTGAACACAGAGCCTTCATCATCATCCTTCTCTTTCTCTCTCTCTCTCTCTCTCTCTCTCTCACTCTTGCTCTCTTGCTGGCTTCTAGCTCTTTCTGAATAATTATAAACACTAAACCCTAGCAATGCATTTCTTGCTGTTTGCTTTATACACACACTCATCATGTCTTCACACACACACACAGTGGCTGCATGAGCTGGAATGGGAGAAGTGTGTGTGTGTGTGTGTGGAGGTGCTGAAATGCAGTGTGTGAAAGTTATGCCTGCAGCATGACGGAGTGACAGCTGGAGTTTTATGTTGTTGGAGGGTCGTGCTGTGTGTGTGTGTGTGTGAGATGAAAGGTCAGAGGTCAGCGGTGGAAACACACGGAGCTGCCCAGGCTTGATTGGTATCCGGCAGGAGAGGACATGTTTGCGAATGTTCCTGTCTTCAGCGATGAGAAACGTTTAACCTTCTCGAGACTCTGAGTAGCTGAGAGTGAAGTGCTGGAGCTTAAAATATTAGTGTCCCAGGATTGGAGGATTAATAAGTTAATATGCAAATCAGCAGTAGGTTTGAGCAGTAACTCAAAATAAGCTAGGATCTGTGACCTCATATGAATATGCAAATTAGAAAACACCCAAAATGTCCCTGGGACATCCCATAATAGCAGGAGGATGTGAGCTGGATTTCAGTATTTCGCTTCACAGACCAGCTGAAAGAGGAGGAGCATAAGCAGTGTAACCATGACAACCAATTTGCATACCAAACTGGATTGGGCCAAAGCTGTGGCTCTTAAGCTTAGCCCCGCCCCTAAACAGGACGAAAGTGTGTGAAAGTTTTTGAGAAGCATTGAGAAGTTTCTGGCTTTTCCCAGAGTAGAGCTCAGCAGTGAAAGTGTTTTATTTTTTTATTTTATCTGACATTCACTGAGATAAAACATTACCAAGATTCCCAAAGTGAAAGCCAGCCATCATAAAGCACATCATAGTGAGCTCTAGAGGGTTAAATTTCAGGACTGAGATGACCATGGCTCATTAATGTGTGTGTGTGTGTGTGTGTGATGCAGGACGCCGAGACACTGGAGGTGGAGACTAAGCGCTTCGAGGACCTGGAGTTCCAGCAGCTGGAGAGAGAGAGCCGTCAGGACGAGGAGAAAGAGACGCAGACCCAACAGATCCTCAGAGAGATCGCAGAGTTCCAGCGCAGCACCGTCACACGCAAGGTACTGCAGACAAGTGTGTGTGTGTGAGGGAGGGAGAGTGTGTGTGTGTGTGTGTATGAGTGTGTGTGTGTGTTTAAGTGTGTGTTTAAGTGTGTGTGAATTTTGTGTGTGAAACAATTCCCTGTAGGAGAAGTTGCTTGCTCT